>NW_021851451.1:1042958-1100108 GCF_003651465.1 Formica exsecta | reverse complement strand
AAAAAAAAAAAAAAAATTCAATATTGTATTTTTTTTTCTTTTTAAATCGAAAGATCGACGCGACGCGCGAGATGACGACAAGTTGAAGGATTTTTCTTGTGTGAACGCGAAACGCACGGCAAACTTTACATCGTAAAAATTGTGATAAGAAAGAAAAAATGAGGTGCAACAACTGACCGCGCATCCCGGGCGAATCCTCATATTTCTCGCAATGCCGCCCGTCGGGCTCGGGCGCGTGCCTCCTGTTTCCTGGGCGCAGGAAAACTTAGCTTACTTCGTTCAATCACCGGAACGCCGTAGTTATATAGGCGCGTATCCTCCCCGAAGGCATATCACAGGTAGACGCTTCGCAGCGAGGAAGCCGCGGTGGTGGTCAATGGAGGTGGGTCCATCGGCCTTAAGTGGTGGAAATCGGGGGAATTCCATCCGGGGGGGGGGGAGGTGGTAGCGTCGATTTCGTCGATTTGGGCCCCGGGCCCCCCGTGGATAAAACCCTCCCTCCTCCTCCTCTACCTCCTCCTGCGTTCTTTCTCTCCTCTTCCGGTACGAAGTGGTGGAAATCGGGGGAATTCCATCCGGGGGGGGGGGAGGTGGTAGAAGCGCCGTCGTCGATTTGGGCCCCGGGCCCCCCGTGGATAAAACCCTCCCTCCTCCTCCTCTACCTCCTCCTGCGTTCTTTCTCTCCTTCGCCCCCACTTCCGGTACGCGACCGGACCTCCGTTGAGCCGTATCGTCGGAGAAAGTGATCGAGAGCTCGATCCGGCAGAAGCGAGCGAGCAGAACGATCGGAACGAACCCCCTTTTATTCGAGCGCGTCCGTCTCAACGGTGAAGTTCAAGCTCTCACAAGGTTACGCGCAACAAGGTTACACACCGATTGCGATCTGGATTATACCGATTGCCGGACAGAGAGAGAGAGAGAGAGGAAGAAGGAGCGAAAATATCACGTTCGATTGCATTTCTTGTAATCAAGTTTCTCATTTTTTAAAACCTGCCTTGATCGCTGTGTCTTATTACAGATCTGCCGCGAAAGTTGCCCTGTCCATTTCCTGTTGATATAGATAACAATATTTTTAATAGAAATGGATATATAAAAAGAAACGCAGCAAATTTTTCAATATAGTATATGCATTTCTGTATAATTTTAAATACACATTTAACGCATACTTTCAAATCGTAGATGATTAGAATCTGTGATTCCAAAGCAAGTTTCAATCATATTAATTATTCCCGTATAAAAAAAAAATAAAATTTTTGTATATATAATATTTTCCTTTTTATATATCCAAAAATATAAAGAGCCACTGAGACGTTAATATCAAATATTAGTTTAAAAAAAAAAGAATTTAAAAAATCTTATGCAACTGTAATTGTAATCGTATAATTTGGCAATTCTCAAAGCGATACAATAAGCGAAATGAAATAAATATTGATGTTATCAATCACAATAAGATCGATTGAAACAGATCAAGGAGAGCCATATGGAATCGCAGCCATATAAAGAAGAGTCGGCAGTCAGATCCTGTAATAAAGTAACGGGCCTTTATTGAAGCCCTTGGCTGTACTTGATCGAGTTTTGCGCGAAATTTATGACTTCTTCTTCCAATGACGTTCGGAGAAAGCGTACCGTGCAGAAACGGTTTCGCGCACATACGACGCAAAGTGTATTTTCCGCTTTTTATCGTCAAGACAATGTTCATCGAGCCACGACCGAGCCGGGAAAATTAAACTAAACGAGGTCCATTCGCGAGATGCTACAATGATAAGCGAAAGCGCCGGCAAAACGCTTCTCTCATTTCCGGAAAAACTCTATCTCGAGAATCTCTGGATATCTGTCAAAAGCAACATCGAGAATTCCCGAAGGCGGAGGTTTATAAGTAGCGGTTAACGATAGGCGTTAAACCGCGTTAAGTGCGTATATCCGTTTAACACGTCGAGACCGAGACTCACGGATGAAAGTGAATTCCCCTTCGTTCGCGCCGACCGCTAGAGAGTTCGCGCACCTCGACATTCTCGCAACTTAAAGCCGCGAGGTATTCTCGCTATTCCGGTTTTAAATCACTCACGGTTACTCATAGTGGCTGCTGCTCCAGATTTTTGAATCCAGACAAGAAAGCAATCCCGACAAAAGCATCGGAGACGTCCATATCCAATGATATGCTCGGACATCCGCTTTCAATCGGACACGCATTTTCTCGCTCATGGATGTATTCGTCTTGAAAGGAACCGATTCGAAAATGTGTTGCAGAAGAAATTAGACGTTTTTGGGGGGGAAATCTCGAAATTTTCTTAAGCTCTTAAATTATTTTCAATTTTTAGTTCGTCGCATTATATAAAAGACGATACGAAAAATATGAGATTCCATCGCGCTTGCTTGTAAGTACAGGTATGACAAATATCGAGAGGACGTTTCGAAAGACTTCGGTATCTCCAGATATCTCGAGGGCCGAAACATTTAGAAAGCAAAAAAAAAAAAATTTACGTATCGACCGATATGTCAAGCTGTATAAATGTCAACGGAAATTTCTAACGGCCCCAGTTTTCTATTTGCACTCGCACCTCTTAGAATATTTTTCAAACATCATTCAAACATCCGAAAACGAAGTCGTACGCTATAAAGAGACGATTCTCTCAGAGTTAAAAGAGACCGACGCCGACGGCTCATTACAATATTCGTATTTTTCACGTACTTATTAAGGTTTGGATAAACATTTGTTTAAGGAGATATATATATATATGTTTTTGATACCAGCTTTTCGCGTTTTATCTGACAAAAGTTCAAAGTAACAGTTTTTACTGCATTTCAATCGCGGTTTTAATAATTTTCACACGTTTCCGCGATTCTTTAGATTCGACTTGTGGGACCTAAATCAACCAAAATCCCCATCCCTTACTGAGAACAAGTTTTTATAGCGCGTTTATGCCTTTACAGTCTTTCTTAAATTCCTGTTATTTTTCCGCCGTTAACTTTTACGGCTTGGCCATTATATTTCCGCCGCTCTTATCGATTTACGTATCTACGCATTTCAAATATTTAATAGCAATCTACTGCAAATACCACTTTAAGAAAGTTTATAGAAGAAATTTAATCTTTCGAGACTATAATATGAGAAATATATGCTTGAACTTCAAAATATTAAAAAAACTAACACTTCTAAATTTTTACGTGGAAAGTTCTTTTTTTAATTTAATTACATTATTTATCTGTAACTATATATTACTAGTTCTAAAGCACTCAAGAAAATAAATGCACAAATTATTTTTATTTTGTCGCTTTAAATGCTAATGTTATTTTGATTGCTTTCGAAACTAAGGAAAGAATTATTTTTGCGACGGACAACGACATATATTTCGTGAGTGAAAAGTCATATTGCGATGACTCCGGAACCGCGAATGACGTCGAGCATTCATAATGTCGTTGCGTCCTGGATTGCGTCCTGACTATAAAAAGGCTCGTTACGTAATCGTTGTTGGTCTTTACTCATTATTATTTAAGATGTCAAGCATATTCCCAGGCCATTGCCAGTTCTTCGCGTACTAATTAACCTTTTTTAATAAAGTAATCTAGAGATCTGTATATCGTGGGTCTGCTTATATTTACACGATTATGCTCGCGAATTATTTGCAAAGAATCGATGCAGAATTCTAATGCAAATGTATCTTTACTGATCATGAAAGGAAAACGTGACGTTTATATATACGGGATATATACGATACAATGTACACATGCAATTTGGGAGGAGAGTTTGCTTTAGAAACTAAAAGAAAGAGACCTGTAAATTTTACGAGATAATTCCGATTTACGCTTTACAATTTGTTCCGGTTTTTAAAGCAAGTTCTCGATGCAATCATAGAGAGTCACGCAATCAATTTTTACACTTTACGCTCTACGGTGACTTTTAATTTGTCGTCGAAAATATATTTTACTACGAACACAAAAAGCATGAAAATACTTTCATTAGCAATACTTTTAAAATTCTTTCTCTTTGAACTGTTTTTATCGATTGTCTAAGTAAATGTAATTATCGTAGTAAAATGTTTTTTTTTTTATTACAAACAATACATACGTAAAGGAAAAAATCAATAGCTGAATCAATAGATGAATAGAAACATTAACATCTTGTATATATAAACTAAAGAAATTATATCATTAAAATTCTCAATTATATTTTTTTCTATACTCAATTATTTTTAATTTAAAAATCAATATATAATAATACAATAGAGAACTTTAAATGCAATGATACGATTATATATAGATCGTGATAAATAAAATATGGTAATTAGATCGAGATAAATATGGAAATTTTTTGCGATTATATCAATATAACTCGTTAAATATATGGAAAGTTTAGCTCGATCTGTAAAATGGAGCATACGGTAGTGACTAGACGTATTCATACCGAAATGCAGAGTCCAGGCTCTTACATCACACATAGTCGGTCGTTTAGCGCTTTCACCAAACTTTCCTACGCCCACATCGAAATGACCGGATATTCGATTTATAGATGCGCATTTAATTATATTTTTATATTGCGCGTATTCATTTCGTCAACTAAATGCATCAATAAAAATGACATCACTTTATTATATTTGCTCTTTAGAGAGAAACGTAACATAAATTATCTACTTTTTTGAATTCTATCTGTATTCACTCGATAAATTTGTGCATCTGAACGTTGCACGACAAGCATCGCGATTAAAAGTAATGGGAAGAGTGTATAGAAAGCGCGTTTCACAACTCGTGATTTTAATTTTCAGTGACAAATAAATTTTCAACTGCTAATCTTACAATTTTTTTTTTTAAATTTGTTCTTCAGATATCGCGAATTATTATAATTTAAATTCTATATTTTTTATAGAATATACATTTATATGTATATAAAATGTATTTATTCTCACTGCAGTTTTTTTGATTATTTGTTTTTTTCTAAAAAGAAAAAGAGAAAGAAAAAAACATTTTATAGAGATTCGTGTATAACTTTATTCTGGAAGAGATTTACTCTCGAAGTCGACGCTTCGTTGCATTGACATTGTCAATTTTTCCGCTAACTTTATCGGAATTTCTGTTTTCCACTTTGTGCATCTATCTCGTACAATCTCTCCGCAATCCGCCGCGATGCGTTGCGCGTTTCCATGACGGGAAAGTAGTCAAGCTGGAATGATAAACGTACATATTTTCGCTCTACTCACAATAAATAATATCTCCGTTCGACGGAATAGTCATCGTGAAACAGAAGATAAATAACATCAGTCTCTATCACAATGATTTTCTATCAGGAATGAATATATACAGAATCGTGGAACGATTCTATTGCAATTGTGTATCGATTATATAAAATAATTGCATTATATATAATAATTTAAATAGTTTAATTATAATTTTTATCTATACACTTGTAAATGTCATTAATATGGATGTAAATTTAGGGGATTTGTTTTTTTTTTATTCATGACAATTCAGGAAAAAGTATCCTGATTGAAAACACAAAACGAAGTTAAATGCACCTGTGTCGCATTGCGCGAAGATTCGCGGTCTTGTCCTCTGATAAAACAGAGAAACGTGCCGCAAAAGCAGTTTTCGACCCGCAAACGACCTTCCGGGTACTTAACGGATGAGTAGAGAGTTATATGGGTGCATCGCTCGCTCAAGCGATGCATTCGAGACAAGCTTGATTCGAAAGTGAAACTTGTCCTGACACTGTGATCAGCGATGTGCCCTATCTAGGTGAAATCTGTGTAAGTGTTTACTCGACCGATCCATGAAGTGTAGCTTTTTGCGCATCAATTAAAGCGCTAAGAATACAAGTAAGTAAAATTCAGTGACACATTTTTGAGTTAAGTAGGCAGGAGATTACTCTGTTTTTTATCTTACTTTCCATTATATATATATATTTATAAATAGAATTATAATTTCATTTGCATTATTAATAAGTACTAATGTAATACCAGAAGCGCGCGAATTAAAAACAGGGTCAAGGTCAATATATCGAGGTCGACGAGATGCCTTTTAAAGTAAATTATTCAGGTGTAACTGTTTCCATTGGGTCGTCCTGATTAGAAGGGCACGAGATGCTGCTGCATCTCTTGACATATTAATTTGATTTACTATGCGCCCGCACGCAAAAATTAATGCAGATACATAGCTTTTCATGTAATCGAGTTTATGAGTCTATTAAAACGATATAAGTCTTCTCGGAGGTCTTACAAAGTATGAAACGGGTTGTTAATGCGGCGGATCATTGTCATTTTATGAGCCGTGAAGAATTTTAATTAAAAGATTGTCGCTTCCTGCATTTATCGACAAATTTACAATTCAATTCTGTTCGCGACTCGCAATCGTTGGCGACTGATTTATGCTCTGTTACTCTAGCATGATCAGCGTATAATCGATTGGATATCGTGAAGAATTTACCAAGTTTAGAATTTATTATCCGACTTATCGAAGAATATATTTTTGACGCTATCTAGCTTCTTTTTTTTAATTCATGTGTTACAAGTGTGAGATGTTTTGATGTTTTCTAGAAAAATATGTTGAAAAAGATTTATGTTCCGTCTCTCTCTCTCTCTCTCTCTCTCTCTCTCGGCACGTCAATTTATATCCTTTTGTGCGTCGATGTATCGTAGACGTGGTCTGCTATACGTGGTGTAATCTCCGCGCGATATATACCCGTTCGTTGGTCCAACTCGCACGAGTACTTTCACTCTCCGGACAAGATCTTATAAATCTGTTAACCAGAGCTTTTCCTCAAGCTTAACATTCGCGTCATTATATGCTAATGGAGAGCCCGGCTTGTGAGAATCCGCTCGAGGCTTTTGCCGGCAGCTGCGGGCGAAAGGCACGAAAGCGAGTTTATGCCCCGATGAGGAAGGAAGAGAGACTGCCGGAACGTTTGTAATTAAGGTCGAGGTAATGAGGAAGGTAAGATCACCTGCGAGAACCGTACGCATCTCCGTACCACTGATTTCGACATTGTCTCTCGGTATAACTCCGCTATAAAAAACTCCTGTCGCTTTTACTTTTTATTAGATGACTATACTTTTGCTAGATCGCCGAAAATGAGAGTTCTTTTTTTGGCAAAGGTTTATATGATTGTTTCTAAGTGAAATTGTTGAGAAAGCTCTCATCATTTATTACAACCTTTCCAGGTTTCTTTTCTTTTTACTTTTATATATGCGTATCGCATTGCAGTATTTTTTTATAATTATACAATTTAAAATTTATATATAATAATTTAAATATAATTTAAGATTTATTATTTTAAATTTAATTTAACTTGAACACAATAGAAATATTTCTATACGAAAATTTATTTTTGGTCTCTTATGCTTATTGTTAATAATATTCATAATTTGAAAACTAAGAATTTATCGCAGTCTCTTGTATTGTTTGTTGCAAAAAAAAAATAACTGAAAATAATTGCTAAATTACATTGCCAAAATAATGATTGTATATTGCCTATAATTTCTCAACGAATAATCTGGGGCGATCTAAAAATCGAAAGCTACCGGAAGAGAAAAGCGTAACCAATTGATTGATTATCTTTTATCTGAATCGAAAGTACTTTTGGCATCTCTTTCAAATAGCTTTCGAGTTTGCACAAATCCTCGTTAAACTGCCATGGGAGATTTACCAGCCGTATGACTTCCGGTCGGTGTCTTCCCTTCCATTCTAATTATATATCTTTTTTTTTTTGCAGCTTCACGTATCGCCCTCTGTTCGCGACTCGCAATCGTTGGCGACTGATTTATGCTCTGTTACTCTAGCATGATCAGCGTATAATCGATTGGATATCGTGAAGAATTTACCAAGTTTAGAATTTATTATCCGACTTATCGAAGAATATATTTTTGACGCTATCTAGCTTCTTTTTTTTAATTCATGTGTTACAAGTGTGAGATGTTTCGATGTTTTCTAGAAAAATATGTTGAAAAAGATCAAATAGCTTTCGAGTTTGCACAAATCCTCGTTAAACTGCCATGGGAGATTTACCAGCCGTATGACTTCCGGTCGGTGTCTTCCCTTCCATTCTAATTATATATCTTTTTTTTTTGCAGCTTCACGTATCGCCCCCACACTTGTTGCGGCACGATCATGGAGAAAGTAAAGGTCATGAGTTCGTCTCGCGACCCTGAAGACCCTGAGACACGCTTGCTCGCTCAATTCTCGTCTTATCCATAGAAAGCATCGTTGTCTCTCTTCCCTCTTCCCCCTCACCATAATCTCTCTGTTTTCCTTCCCAATGTTGCACAGCGCATCTTCGTATGAAAGTCATCGTACTTTCATCTAATGCGAATTAATGGTTGCACGAACGAGTCACATTCACGACATCTCGATAAATGTCCCGGAAAACACGAATAGACGCTTTCAAAAGCGCAATCACTACGATCGATGATCGTGTCTCGCAGTCATCCTTAAAAATTATTTTGCAAAGTTAGATTTAAAAAAAAAATCTTAAGCTATATATTAGATCTGACGCAAATTATCAGAAAATGTAAGAATTTATATAATACATCATTTCAATTATAAAGAATAAATTTCGCCTCTGCTCTTTGCGTTCTACGGCAATCTGAAATTTATGCCAGATTTATTATATACAGATGAAAAGAACATCAATTCAAATTAATCAACTCTTTCCAAAAAAGCTATGATGATTTATAAACATAATTAATACTTATGGAAACTTATTACATGATATATATCTTAAATAAAATATTGATACTATACTTAATATTTCTAGAATATTACATATTTCATAATTCGTAAAATTAAGTAATATTTCATAATATTAATTTTATTTTCAAAAACGATAAGTTATACAGTTTATTATGCTTAAAAAAACGTGACATATTTTTATTTAATTTTTTGTAAACGAAATAGATATATTTATATATACTAAATTTATTACTTTATTTTACTATAATTGTACTAATTAAAAAAAGCTTTATCTAAAATAAAAATTTATACGTATTTTTTACTAATAAAACTTGACAAATTAAATGTAATTAGCGCGTTATGTTATTGAGTTTATCTGGACTCTTTAGTTATTACGAATGACAGAATCATACGCGGTAATAATCGCTTACAACATTGATCATTAGGCGTGTAATTTCACCTAGAATAACGCTTCGCCGATCGCAGATTCGAACGAATTTCACTTTCCAAACGCGCGATCAGATACTTCTCGCAGATGTGGACATGGGTATAGGCATGCTTCGTAATTATCTGTTACGCGCGCGCGAAAGCGTTTGATTTATGTCATATTTTATAAATAGAATTATAATTTCATTTGCATTATTAATAAGTACTAATGTAATACCAGAAGCGCGCGAATTAAAAACAGGGTCAAGGTCAATATATCGAGGTCGACGAGATGCCTTTTAAAGTAAATTATTCAGGTGTAACTGTTTCCATTGGGTCGTCCTGATTAGAAGGGCACGAGATGCTGCTGCATCTCTTGACATATTAATTTGATTTACTATGCGCCCGCACGCAAAAATTAATGCAGATACATAGCTTTTCATGTAATCGAGTTTATGAGTCTATTAAAACGATATAAGTCTTCTCGGAGGTTTTACAAAGTATGAAACGGGTTGTTAATGCGGCGGCGGATCATTGTCATTTTATGAGCCGCGAAGAATTTTAATTAAAAGATTGTCGCTTCCTGCATTTATCGACAAATTTACAATTCAATTCTGTTCCCATCGTTGGCGACTGATTTATGCTCTGTTACTCTAGCATGATCAGCGTATAATCGATTGGATATCGTGAAGAATTTACCAAGTTTAGAATTTATTATCCGACTTATCGAAGAATATATTTTTGACGCTATCTAGCTTCTTTTTTTTAATTCATGTGTTACAAGTGTGAGATGTTTCGATGTTTTCTAGAAAAATATGTTGAAAAAGATTTATGTTCCGTTTGTCTCTCTCTCTCTCTCTCTCTCTCTCTCTCGGCACGTCAATTTATATCCTTTTGTGCGTCGATGTATCGTAGACGTGGTCTGCTATACGTGGTGTAATCTCCGCGCGATATATACCCGTTCGTTGGTCCAACTCGCACGAGTACTTTCACTCTCCGGACAAGATCTTATAAATCTGTTAACCAGAGCTTTTCCTCAAGCTTAACATTCGCGTCATTATATGCTAATGGAGAGCCCGGCTTGTGAGAATCCGCTCGAGGCTTTTGCCGGCAGCTGCGGGCGAAAGGCACGAAAGCGAGTTTATGCCCCGATGAGGAAGGAAGAGAGACTGCCGGAACGTTTGTAATTAAGGTCGAGGTAATGAGGAAGGTAAGATCACCTGCGAGAACCGTACGCATCTCCGTACCACTGATTTCGACATTGTCTCTCGGTATAACTCCGCTATAAAAAACTCCTGTCGCTTTTACTTTTTATTAGATGACTATACTTTTGCTAGATCGCCGAAAATGAGAGTTCTTTTTTTGGCAAAGGTTTATATGATTGTTTCTAAGTGAAATTGTTGAGAAAGCTCTCATCATTTATTACAACCTTTCCAGGTTTCTTTTCTTTTTACTTTTATATATGCGTATCGCATTGCAGTTAGTATATAGTATATAGTATATATTATATACTATTTGCTGTAGATGATCCACTCTGAAAAAAGTGGACAAGAAAAAAATATTACTCTCCCTGTAACTTATTCCCTGTGATTTAATTTGAGATTGAATTACTGAAATAAAACAAAACTAATTATCTTAAGATATAAATATTTTTTCCAATGTAAATGATATATCAAAATTGCACAAATAGTTCTTCACGATAAATAATTGATAACATAACTATTTTTTATGACGATTCGTTTTAAAACTTAATTTAATAAAATATCTGATTTTTTAAATTTTATTATATCGCTATAAATTTATTTGATAAAGATTGGTTATTAGTATATGCCTTGCTTTTTTTTTAAATAGATAATATTTTTAAATAATATTTTCATATCTGCTACAATAATATTTCGATGATTACTCGACGATTATTTTCATTTTTCGTGCGATATTTTACATGTTATGTTATTGAGTTTATCTGGACTCTTTATATAAAAAATAGTTTTTTAAAATAAAATATTTAGATTATTTTAACTATATAAATAAATAAAAATAAATTGCTACATGTTTAAATTGCCAAAAGAAATTATTACATTTCCGTAATGTTTTCATAGACTCTTCGTTTTAAAGAATTGATTTGAATGTTTCAGACAACGAAAAGGAATAATCATAGAAACATGGAAATTATATTAACCTATGGGATAGCATAAAAATAATATTTATTAACGTATAAAAAGTATTAAAACATGCATGCATTCCAGTAATCAAACAATATTTACAAATTGACGAATTAATTACATATAATATTAATATATGCACGTAGTTAAGAAGCCTCATCTATAGACATAAAATATTGAACAATACTACATATATATATATAGTATATAGTATATAGTATATATTATATACTATTTGCTGTAGATGATCCACTCTGAAAAAAGTGGACAAGAAAAAAATATTACTCTCCCTGTAACTTATTCCCTGTGATTTAATTTGAGATTGAATTACTGAAATAAAACAAAACTAATTATCTTAAGATATAAATATTTTTTCCAATGTAAATGATATATCAAAATTGCACAAATAGTTCTTCACGATAAATAATTGATAACATAACTATTTTTTATGACGATTCGTTTTAAAACTTAATTTAATAAAATATCTGATTTTTTAAATTTTATTATATCGCTATAAATTTATTTGATAAAGATTGGTTATTAGTATATGCCTTGCTTTTTTTTTAAATAGATAATATTTTTAAATAATATTTTCATATCTGCTACAATAATATTTCGATGATTACTCGACGATTATTTTCATTTTTCGTGCGATATTTTACATAAAATTGAAAGATATGCGATTCCGCCGCTTTATCATCGAGATAATCGATTGAAAATTTTTACTATTTATTTTCGTTCGTATTTCATCGCGCATCATGATGCTTTCTAACTTGTTAACTGCAGGCTTCACTTTTCCCCTTGTCGTATGAATTTATTGGTGAGCCCTCTCCTTCTCTCCTTGAAATATATGTGTCTATCGGCAAGTATAATCCATTATCACAAGACTATAAAGTTTGACCGACTTTCTTGGCATCGACAATTTCCAGATAATTTTCCGAGTCGACCTTTTGATCTCTGCGCATCGCGAGATAGTCAAAGAGAAGATTGAGCCGATGGAACATGACCCTCTACTTGTAACCATGATGACCTTCATCGTGGTGGGGTTCAATCGGAACCCATACTTTCTCCCAGACGGGCTTCCAGATCTTCTTCCAAGCCGGCACCTGCACGTCTTTCCAAACCGGAACCCACTTGCTTTTCCATTCGTCTTTCCACACCTGTTTCTTTTGAGTGACCCAGATCTGTTTCTTCTGTGGTACCCACACTTGCACTGACTCCTCCTGCCAGATCAGCTTCTTATCCGTCGCCCAGGCTTGCTTTTTTTCCGTTTTCCAGATTTGCTTCCACTCGGCCTTCCATTCCAGTTTCTTATCACTCACCCATATTTGCTTCTTTTCCGTTCTCCAGATCTTTTTCCAAACCGGCTTCCATATCAATTTCTTCTTCCAGAGACCATGACTGGTATACTGCCAGCCGTGCTGGTCTTTACCCACGTACTGCTCGCCCGGTATGCCGACCTTAACCCATTCCGGCACCCAGATCTTTTTCCAATCAGGTACTTGGACTTCCTTCCATACAGGAACCTGGACTTCCTTCCAAACAGGTTTCCAGACTTTTTTCCAAGCTGGCACTTGGACTTCTTTCCAAATTGGTACTTGTATCTCTTTCCAAACGGGTTTCTGGACCTTCTTCCAGGCAGGTACTTTAATTTCCTTCCAGGCAGGCACTTGAATTTCCTTCCAAACCGGCACCTGCACTTTTTTCCATACTTGCTTCCAAGTCATTTTAGATTCTGTTTTCCAGATCTGTTTCCATTCGGGTTTCCATACCAATTTTTTTTTCCATACACCTTTTGGCTGATCATGTGCCGGTGGTCCATACGAGTCCGAAGGCGGTCCGTAGGATCCGGAAGATGATCCGAAATCGCTACTACCGCCGTAACCGCTCGATCCATGATGATCACCAAATGAATCACCTCCTCCTCCCCCTCCTCCTCCTCCTCCTCCATGATCATCACCGAAAGATCCATGACCACCGCCAAAGGATCCTCCACCATGATCACCGCCAAAGGATCCTCCACCATGATCACCGCCAAAGGATCCTCCGCTGTGATCACCGCCAAAGGATCCTCCGCCATGATCACCGCCAAAGGATCCTCCACCATGATCACCACCAAAGGATCCTCCGCCATGATCACCGCCAAAGGATCCTCCGCCGTGATCACCGCCGAAGGATCCTCCGCTATGATCACCGCCGTAGGATCCTGCGTCGCCGAAGGAACCGCCATGATCACCGGACGGTGCGCCATAACTCTGAGAAGGCGCACCATAAGACGATGAAGGTGCGGATGGTGCACCGTAAGACGATGAAGGCGCGGATGGTGCACCGTAAGACGACGAAGGCGCGGATGGCACGCCATACGATGACGATGGTGGCGCACCATAAGACGACGATGGTGGCGGAGGTGGTGCTCCATACGAATCAGACGGTGCACCGTAAGATTTTGCTGGTGGACCATAAGAATCGGACGGTCCTACGTTCGGTAATCCGTAGGATGTTGCTGGTGGTGCGCCATACTGCGAGCTTACGGGTGGCCTACAGTATTTCTCTTGTTAGAGTGGAAGAGATTAAGTTGTACACGGTGTTATAACCCGTCGTAATTTAATCGCGATAAAATGCTTTTTAATCTCACTAAATATTAAACATTTTTATATGAATTGAGGAATTTTTGAAGATGACGGTATATATACATGTGAAAAAGTTTTATTCTATAAATATTTTCTCAATAAAGCATTATTGAGATAAAAGCATATTGCATGCATTTAAATAGCAAATTTTTAATAACCATAAATCTAATTGTATAAACAATATTTATATATTTTATATCATGTTATATTGAAAGAAGGAAAGAAGAAAATATTTTATTACTCGCTTTTTTTAAAAACTGTTCTAATCGCTTTTCATTTTTTAAGTAAAAACAATCAATATTAATCTATACCATTAGTTTTATAACACATTTAACAGTTTACATTATTAATTTACTTTATCTATTTTTTATATATAATCATATAAAAAATTACATCTTTAAAAACATTTTATATAGGTGTCTAATTATTTATATACTCACTCTCTCTTTGTTCTAATCGGGTCTCCAAACGCGGAGATAACAAGGAGGCCATACAATATTGTCTGAAAGAATTTTTTTATTAGTTTTGCAAATATTTTTGTATAATAAATAATCCAATTTATTATCAAGTAACAATAGAATAATAATAATGATGATGATTATCTACAATCTAAATTTTTTAAAATGATTGTTATCTTATCGAACATATCTATCTACATATAAAAGACCGCAGATGAACGCTAATTATGCGATTAACCATGCGAAAAAAAGACACCCTCGCCGCATTAATCGCTTTTTTTTTCTCAAGTGAATTGCGCGGCTTTATAATTATCGCGTTCGCACGATCGCCGGCCATCAATTTCTCGCCGGCTTTTCGCTAACAAGTTGATCTTCTGAGTGACGGAAATCTGCGAATTTCTACGCACTCAACGGCTTACAAACGCGTCTCTCAAAAACGAAAGTATTGGTCGCGCGGACGACGTAAACACCGGCGCGAATTAGGTCGACCCCTTTCCCCCTCCGACTCCTTTTCTTCATGCTTCCAGAAGGGGTCATCGGGGGACCGTGAAATTTGTACCGACTGGAAAGTGGGCCCCATCAAAATTCTTTTTTTTCGTGGAGTATTACCCTTAGGCGGTGCCTGTCGTGGTAGCCAACCTTGCGGCGATGTGATGTTTATTTTCATATCGTATTTTAGATGTCCTACTTCTCTCTCTCTCTCTGTCTCTTTCTCTTTTACGAGAATCATTTGGAACCGTTAGACTATTTGCAATTTAGATATATTTAGATGTGTTACAGACCTACCTTATTAATCTACGGATTTTGTTTTGGTATATTTTTAGAGTCAAATCTTTTTCTCTTAATATAAGTATCGAAAGATTGTAATTTTGTAATCGTGATTTTAAATGATAAACAATCAAAAATAAGAAGAACTAAACTTCAAAGCGCGCTGCAATAAAAGTATATTAAATTTCAAGAGAATTTAACACTTCATTAAATTTGTAATTTAAAAATAAATTACAAAGATATTTAATATAAAAAATTACAGAAGATTGCGACAAATGTAATAACTTTATTCGACATTTTTGTTCTACAAAAGAGATCAGTTTCGGATAAATCAAACAATTTATAAATAAAAAATAATTCACATTAAGTCTCTGAAAAGACTATAGCCATAATTATTAGCGCAGTTGAGTGCTTAGGTATTTGATTGTTTATGAATTAACGATATTCGCGTTATCATCATATTTAGAATATTATTCAAACATTTTAATATATTCAAATCAATCGCGATATCAAAAGTCTCGAGATTCTGCGGAAACGCTTTCTTCCGTTACGCCGGGTATTGCAGTAACACCAACAGAAATTTCAGTAATTACACATCATTATACTGATTAAATAAATTTACCTCTTCTCAAATTAACATAACAATAATAATTGTTTGCATATTATCTACATACTAATAATGGCCTCGGCTTACTTTCATTTTAATACGACTTTACACGATTACTTTATACTCCTACATGATTCTGTTTTATATCGACATTGACAAGTGAAAATTACCTGATGATTAATTTGTTTTATTATTATCGTTCTATCTAGCTAATAATACGCTATAGATATTTCCGGTTTTCTGTGAGAGAATTCAAATAAAAATTATGTGTATATAGTTGTTTTGATTAAATAATGACAATGAGATATCTTTAAATAACGAGATTTAAAATATTACACATTTGAGTTTTATTTTGTAATAAATAAAATGTATATGTTTAACTTTAAAAAAAAAATAAAAATATGGCTTTTAAAAATCTGTCATATTATTCGTACTACATTATCTGAAGAAGGCCATCTTGAATTATTGTTCAAAATATTATCACAATTCTAGATATACATACGAATAAGATATCTCATTGTCAGCATCACAGCATCAATATGTCATGCTGTTACAAAAAATATAAAGATATTAGACGATAATAGAGCATTCTAAATGTAGATTCGTTCATAAAAATGTAAAATATTGATGAGACTTTGATTTTACTATTTTTTCACTAACTTCCATTGCATCGATTCTGTCAAATTTTACACATGACATTTAATGTAATCCCATAATATATATTCAAGTGTGCCTCCTACTTGCACGACTTTCCATTTCGCGGCGAGTGAAAAGTGACGAGAATGCTCGCTTATAGCAATTGCCGTTAGAAAATTGCAGTGATTTACCGGCTCATTTATGATCATCTACATTAGTGCAACGCTACTGTTTCATACTTCAAAGTCATCGTGTCAATATCATGTATTATTCTTTACCACTAATGTAAAAATGAAATAGAATTGTCAGTAAACATTATTTTTATAAAATAAAGAATTTTCTGCAGAGATAGTAATTTGATATTAATTTTATATAATTTTATATAATGTAATGTCTTCGTCATTAATCTAAAGATCGCTTGTTTCTTAATTAGTATACATTTAAAATAATGCATTGTAAATCATTTTTATCTATAATATTATATATATATATTATTTATATTCTATAAATCTATAAAAAAAAGGAAATCAACTTTTATCTTATATAAAATTACGCAATATATAATATTAGAAAAATGTTAATATTATTAAATATAATATCAAAAAATAAAAGCAACGAGAGCGAGACAAAAATTTAATAAATATCTTCATTTTTTATTGAAAAAATAAATAATTTTATATATTTAATGAATTAAATATATTTCAGTTGATCGAGCTATATAGCCAAAGGGACAAAACGCGCACAAAATGTATCATGCATGGCACCGCTCGATATGTTCACCGGCAGAATCTAAATCGACCTACGAACAAATGCTCCACGATGTTATATACGGATAACGTCGTCACTTCCCGTTCGAAAAATCTCACATATATCACAGGCGCACTGACACACGGTTAAGATATGAAAAAATGAAAGCACGGCGAGAGATGAACACTGACCAGAATAAACTGCATGTTTCCTCGAAAGGGAACCGTGTGGCCCATCGTATGTGAAAAAGATGGCAACGACTGCCGTCTTTTTTTACGGTTCGTCACTCTTCTGACGAATTCATCATGACATTCGAGGCTTTTATAGCGAGTGCTCCTCTGTCTAGACGCCTAGATACTCTAGACACGCAGGTATTTCGAGGAGGGATACAATGAGTGCCATGGTGCCATACGGGGGTCTCGACTCTTCGTGTACATCTTCAGTTAGGAGGGGATTTCCTCGTTCATCACAGTAAATGCTTCACAGTAAATGCGGAACGATAAGGTATGTAGCAGCATAAAACGTATTATAATTCGCTGAATTTTAATGGTAAAACGAATTCAAAATATCTCTTTGACGGATATAAAAACTGCTCTTTTCTTCTCTTGCAATAAAAATAATTTAAATTTTTAATTACATGGCACTAATTGTAAATATGGTTTATATCGAGAAAATTATGAAGAGAGAGAGAGAGAGAGATCTTACAGAGAAAAAATTTATATCTATTTATACACAAATATTAAACAAATAGTTGCATAATTAACATAAAATATACGATTAACATAAAATATACGAATATGATCAATAGAATTTATATAAAAAATATACCTTAAAAATAGTTTAAGAATCTTCGTATCAAAAAAATTGATTATAGAATCTTTGGAAAATTGGCTAGCAAGATTGATGATTAATTTCCAAACCTATGATTGAAAGATTAAAAGAGTTAGATATCAAAAGTTACCAAATTAGTAAATTTAATGTCGACGTATATGACGGATGTTAACGCTAATGCTCAACCAATGTCCGATGACATGCAACATACACGCTACACAAGCAGCGATCACTTTCTCGCTAATTATTATCAGGGCCTTTTAAACGATTATTACCGCAAGGGGAATTAAACTTTCTACTACATTTCATATCTGATTATAATATTGTAGTTTTATAAAAGACACATTATAGATATATGGTCATGTTTATTATTTTATTAATTTATTAATATTATTATTTTAATTGTTATTTCATTTATTCGTTATTTTATTTTATTAAGTGTTTAATAAACACTTATAAATAAAATGTGACTTTGTTATAATAATTTTTCTTTAAAACCTTTCATAAGTAGATCGCGGCTTTTTTAGCATGAGATTAGTAAAAACTATATTCATTTAATGATTCTGGTACTAATAAATTTCAGATGTTTGTTATTCATATAATAGTTCTCTCTTTCTTCTCGGTCTCTTTCTCACTTTCTCGCATTGTATTACTGCATCAATTTAATATTTTGAAAACAGCAAAATTGGCGATACTCGTGTTGGAACAAATTAACATGTCACTGTAAATTACATACAGAATCTTACAGCTTTTCCCAGAACTTGAAGAAATGCCTTTCTTATTTTATAGTGGCACACGATACATCCCACGATGCAGCAATACGGAAAAGTGCATTTCGTAATGCACGTGAGAGAATAATTTTCGCCTGCATCGCAAGCAAGTGCATTCGCACTCGCACTTCGCCACCTGCAGAATCTCACTCTGACTTTCTTCCCCAGGGTTACTGTCGTTCCTGAAAAATGCATGCATCGCGGTTGCCTTTCACCGACGGTATGTCCGCCGAGAGATGCGCCGGGTTGCACCCGCGTTAGATGATGAGAATTGATTACCACCGGCTTCTGTACACGTCCTATAATCGACAGTACCACAGAGTGCCATAAAAATTCTATGTAAGGAAATAAGCCGATAATATGCAAAATCGTTAATTTTTTTTTTTTGTTGCGTTTATATGAATTGTTTTATTTTTCAAGAAAGTCAATCTTGAAAATTGGAAAATCGATTAAGGCATCTTCAAATGTTTATTTCGTCAAACTAATTTGTATTTAAATCTGTACGCAGAATCTCTCTCGATTTTTATAGGTGAGGCGACAAGGAAGCGACAAATTGAGAGAGTCGTTACTCGGACCCCACGATGGGGAATTACGTTGACTTTCTTTCGATATGATGTCTGAAGCAGCTGTCTTTTCGATTTTTTTGTCTTCACACAGATAATCGAATCGGTTACTTTCACTATGCTTCGGGAACGATACATGACTTCTGTTGCTAACGCACAATCATACAAAGATGCAAATCTCAAGTACAAGCTGTCGCGAATTTGCTCGATAGACTTTAAAATAGAGGGAATCAATAGTAGACAAACTAAATATCAAACGAGAGCTCTCTTATAATAGCTCGAATATAATAGCTACTGAAATTTTCAATACGTCAATTCGAAAAAGAACTTAAAAAGAAAGGATAAAAAAAAGTATTAAAAAATATTTAAAAAAGTATTAAAAAAAAAGATGCACGAAATAGATATAGACGAATCACTAGTAAAACTAATATTACTAAACAACTACTGGGGGGATTAATTTTCCCATAACTGTGCGATATACATAAGCACACAACATCGTACATATAACATCGGAAGATCTATAAAGTTGGCGTCACGGAAGATTCGCTTTCCTTCCGCATTTAAACACAGTAGTAATCATCGCAAGTCATTTGCACGGTAGAGAGAAGATATAATATAATGTTGAATTTAGTATTTTATGGATGAAATAGAAAAGCTGACTTCTCGTAATTAAAATTTATTCTCAGATCCGTAATCCGATTCCCACCAACGAAGAGACAATCTTGAAGAGAGAAATCATGCTACAAATTTCATTTCTATCGGATACATCGATAGAATGCTTTTTCGGACCACTTTGTGGTATTATTATTATTGTTATTATTATACGCAAAAACTTATAATAATTTTCTCCACATCGTCAATATATTTTATCAATATTAGATTAGATTCTCACGAATCTTTCCACTTCTATAAGCCTCTCAGAAACCAAGCTGAAATTAATTCAATTTTTGTAAATTTGTAAATTTTAGTACTAGAACAATGCTCAATTTGGCTTTCTGAGAGATTCATATATGTATATGAGAAGATAATGAGTGCTACGATAAATGGTGCCGTTCACTTATAAAAAGATAGACTTCTCTCACCAGGAAGTCTGAGACGTCCGTTTTACATTATGTGAAATCCATTTAACAGTTCCTGCGGGCGATTCTGCTGGCATGTTGCACAATCGATACAGAGTCCGCGTCGTTACATACAAATAGGAAGGTTCAATGTATTCGTTATATCATGTAGAATTGTACTGCGAAGATTCTATTACATAGGCTCAGCTAGACTTTCAGTCTTGACTTGCGACCGATCGCTACAATTTGCAAGCATGGTACAACAATGATCGTGAATTGACTTCGTGATCGCGCTACATCTTTGAATCCGGCGCAAATCGTAATAATGTATGTAAAAGAAAGTTATACCGGATACACATATATGGAAAATGCAAAAACGTAGTCTAAATTCTAAATAAAAGACGTGTCCGTTTTTCAACTTTATCATTTTCCATAAAAATTCCCTCGCGTGACGTTAGCGCGATAAAATAAAATTCGACCGACTAGGTATTTGTGTGTGTATATGTGACTAGTTTTTAAGCGATCAATTTTTAATGAGAGAGAAATGAATATTTTGTTTTTCACTTCGCGCATTATTCATATTTACTGTACCTATAATATAATATGAAACCCATATCCGATTTAGGAGAACAAGGATATTTTACAATGTAAGATGTTTCAACTTTCCCTCTCTCTCGTGCTATAAGATTCTCCACCTCCTCGAGGCCGATTCCTCCTCCATACTCGAAACGTAAAACAAATATATACAGCAAGCGCGTAAACGCGACACGCTGTTTGAGCAAATGTATTTTTGGCGAATTTTAATGGCTTGTTTATGTATGAACCGGACCGGAACATATTTTCATGAATATAGAGAGAGAGAGAGAGAGAGAAAGAGAGAGAGAGAGAGAGAGGGGAGAAACAAAGAGAAAGAGAAAGAGAGATATCAATTCTTATATAATTCTTTTCTCATAGATAAATTAAAAAACATGTACGCACTTGACATACTTATTTTATTCGCATACTTTTACGCGACTTGTTAAACGATTGTCCTAAATAAATAGTCGTTGGCTGTACTATGCTAGGAGCGTACTATTCGCGTGTATATATTCACATGTTCTCGATTTCGACAGGCTCAGCCTTTTCACGCTTCGCGGATAATTTCCGGAGTAGCAATAGATCGAAAAACCTGTCGCGAATACTGTACAAATCCAAGAAGTGTTTTCGAGACACATAGCGTGAATATCAATTAGCGGGGCCACGTAATAGATGTGCCGACAGACGCGTGAAGACATGCGGGTAAAGTAATTTCTTCTGGCAAACACGGCATTGCAATTTTGCAATGGGAGATTTACCGCGCACAGCTTTGTGCTGTCGATATGTGATAACGATATATGAATTTGAGCGTTCGTTACAAGATGGATAATTTCACCCGTCTCTATATCCCCTTTCCTAATGACGTAACTGTTTCATGACTCGATGCTATTACGAGCTTTTCTAATGTAGCAGTATTTCGCTGAGAAGAGAATGTCTCGATATAAGTACTTCCCGATGCCTTGCCGTTGTTTTACCGGATGATGTGTTTCCAAGCTCGAGTACGGAAAGTTAATTTATATCGACGGTTTATAAGAGCCCGATTTCACGCGAGTCGTACTAACGGCATCAAATTTATAAATATACGATGTATTTAAAAATGCGCATCTCATCGACATTTTTCTTGCATCAACGTAATACCAACGTGTGCGTAGATGCGCGTTTTCTTTCTTTTTACTTTATTTGGCTCCTTTAAAAATGCGCATCTCATCGACATTTTTCTTGCATCAACGTAATACCAACGTGTGCGTAGATGCGCGTTTTCTTTCTTTTTACTTTATTTTTTGGCTCCTTTTTTCCTGTTGCCGTGGATAGTCGAATGTTTGAACGATGACGACGACTTTCTCCTCTGTCACTATTTTTCTCGGTTGATATGCTTATATACTACGTGCAACGTTACATCTTTCCGCGATTTTAAGTCGGTAAATTACATATTAATTCTGCTATTAATCCACCACGTTAAAAGCAGGCTCTCTCTCTCTCTCTCTCTCTCAGTATCTTGTAAAAATTTATTTATACAATGTCTACAATTCGTTTGTTTTTTTAAACAAAAATATTGCCATTTATTACGTATTTTTCCAATTTTTCATATTGTATATCTTTGTTTAATTAACTCTCAAATTAATATAGTCTATCTTGAACTTAACCAAAGAATATTTTATTACTTTTCTCTCTAAAACTAAATTTTTAAAAAACTTTCATCATTTTTCATTGCTTATAATCTAAAAGATATGGCTCGATATCTTTATTAAAAGTTGATTTAAAAATGATAAAATAAATATATTGGGAAATGTGTTTAATGAAAAGCAATTCTGTACAAATTTGCACAGTGTTCGATATCGTAAATAAAAGAATCATTTATCGTTTGCTAAAAATTAAATATATATAAAGATAAGCAAGTTAACAAAAAAAGCAGATTATCTACTGAATAACTTTAGCCAATAATTAATTAGAAAGAAAAAAGTCGAACAAAGTAAAACATTGAGCGCAAAATGTCTCAATCGCGTTTAAATAATGTATTGGGTTGAACGGAAAGTTCGTTCCGTTTTTTACTAAGAGATGAAGACCGAAAAAATGGCACGAACTTTCCGTTCAACTCAATAGATTATATGATAGATGATTATGTGTGTGATGCATATATATTTAATTTATATTTATTTGAAATGTAGATAAAATAGTATAAAATCGTGTATTAATAATTTCAACGACTATTTTTCCGCAGATTACTGCAGATTATTTGCCGCAGAAAAGCGAGAGAACGATGAAGGATTTATTTATTTTCTATACTGTGTTTTGTTTCTGGAAGTATTGGTAAAATAAAAGTCAAATCGAGATGATAAATTTTGCTACCATATAATATCGTATTAGCGGTCATGTTGACTGTTAGATATGCCAAATAGTCGAGATGACGTGTGGAATGTGACGTATATAAATAAGAGAGTGCGGATTATATACAGACGAAATAAAATAAATATTTACATTTATATATGTTTTTTGATAACAATGTTATTTCAACGATTAGTTTCCAAAATATTTTGCCACAAAAAAGACGACAAAAGACACGTTTATATATGCTTTGTGTGTATCGCCATATAATCTCAACGGTTAGTATCCGAGAAACTTCGCCGCGGAAACACGAAAGAACGATGGAGCGGCTACTTATTTGCATTTTCATTATATTGTGCTTTATTTCTGCAAGTAATTTTTTGATAAGATATTTTAAATGTTATATATATAATATTCCTTTTTTCTTTTTCTTTTTTTTTATTTTTGAGATATATTGGCAATTGTGTAGTTAAGCAGTTTCTAACCAGTTTCTTTGTACATAATTATGCGTACGTATTTTAATTTTTATTTGTCATAATTTTACGAATTTGATATAATATGAGTGATAAAATGCTCAATCTTTGCATTCCTATCTTCTATTATGAAATAATGTCTAAAATATAAATAATAATATAATATAAAAATCTAATATAAAAATAATCTAAATATTCGTATGGTTGATAATGTCTATGAGTAGCGTCGCGTCTATTTACCTTTCAGTCTGATATTGTGCGATATTAAGTGAGTATGTGAACATACCTTGTTAAACAACGTTCAAAAATATACGAAATGAAATATTGCACGCGCGATTCATTTTCATTACGTAAATATTGCGAATACTTATTAATTATTAATAAACAATATATAGAAAGAACGATGGAGCGGCTACTTATTTGCATTTTCATTATATTGTGCTTTATTTCTGCAAGTATTGGTAAGATAAAATACAAATTGTGCATCGGCGTGATAGATTTTATTATCATACAATATTGAGTAGGTGATTTTGATTGTTAGATATGACAAATAAAAAAGATTACGTGTAAAATTTTACGAGTATATTTAAAATAAGAAGTTCGGATTATACAAGATGTCCCCTTTGCATTCCTATCTTCTATTACACGATGACGCGGAGCTTTGCGGGAGTTTACTTTACGATTTCTTTTAAGACTTGGCAAATTTACCTAAGTCTTTGCTTGGCAAACACATGCCATTTCAGCTACTCGTCTTTGCGCCGTCGACTTTCAAATCATTACTCGTAACTGAAATATTTCGAAGTTTATTGCAGAGAAGTAATAATTTCTAATTTAATATGTTCAAATCTCATGCGCGATTTATTTCACATAAAAAATAGTCTCAAGAATATGCTATTTTAATATTAGCCATAGATAGATAATATTTAAATCAAATTATTGACAAAAAGATGAGTTAAATATTGAGACTAGAGTCCTTTCACATTCAGTTTAAATCTTTTGAAATTCTTTTATAATAAAAAAAATTACTTATTAGCGCGCGCGTCATCGATAAATGATGTATCTACATGAATTATAAGAGCAAGTAAAGAAAATGAATGTAATATAAATAGAGGCAGAAATTCTTAAAATTCGCAATTATATTAAATTAAAATACAAAATAATTTTAACAGAAATTGAAGGAAAACATTTAAGATATTTCTCGTAAATATCAATAACAACATGACCTTAAATAATATACACATTACAAAGTAAATGAGTCATCTATATCTCTCATCACAACTACGATAATTATTTTTATCTTTAATCAATTTTGCCTTTTTCTAATTTATCGATTATATATGCAATTGTTACACTCCGTTTTTTATCTATTAATAATAAAATTTGTTTCAATCAACGAAGGGAGAAAAGGATTCGGTCCTGGAGAACAAGAATGGGGCTATGTTCAAGTACGTCCCTATGCAAATATGTTTTGGTGGCTTTATTATACTACGGCAGACGTTAAATCATATTATGACAAACCGCTAGTCATCTGGTTACAAGGTGGACCAGGCGGATCTTCGACTGCGTATGGAAATTTCGAAGAACTAGGGCCTCTTGATACGGATTTAAATCCAAGAAATTACACTTGGGTAATTAATTATTGCATGATATATACAAAAGTATAAAATATATTCTGTCAAAATTAAGCGTAATCTAATTTAATCGTATGTATATAACTTATAAATTATTAATAATTGAGACATTATTTATTAAAATGTATAGTGATTCGATATTATTAATGTATTTGGAAAAGAATAAGAAGAATGATAATTTGCATAAAAAATTAAAACAAAACATTACGCAGAATATATGATAAAATATAAAATATAAAAAACTAGACTTTTATAAATCTATTAAAATAAACTTGTATATAGCCCCTAATATATATTTGTGTCATAGGTCAAAGATTACAATATCCTCTTCATCGATAACCCTGTTGGTGCTGGCTTTAGTTACGCTCAAAACAAGGCAATGCATCGATTTTATAATAGATTTTATAATAATAATCGATAAATAATACTATAAAAAAAAAGATAAACACACGCCCCGATAATTAAATTTATTGGCTTTCTCTGCCATCTCCCTTTCACCTTCTCTTCGTCGGCTCTCATTAGTTTTACGTAAAATTTTATTCTCTAGTATTTATGCATTCTTATAAAATTCTTGGACATTTTCACAGGGTATGGTTGATACGGCAGATTTTAACGAAATTAACGCTGCGGCAAACAGCACAAAAGATAAAATAGAAAAAGGCCAATGGACAGAGGCACTTATTGATTGCTCTTACACACAAGCTATCATTTCAGAAAAAACTTGCAACGTTGACGTTTATAATATTTTAACAAAAAAGAAATGTAACTCTTCTTTAGTATCGCCGCAAAATGTATTGCTTTTTGATGAAGGTATACGATCATTTTTAATATAATGAATGATAATTAACATAATAATCATTATCACATATAAATCGTTTTTTTTAACAATTGTAGATATGTATCGAAATTTTGTTCAAATTGAGACTCAGTCACTTGAAAGTTTGATGAATGGCCCAGTAAAAAAAGCGCTCGGTCTTAACGTCACTCATGGTAACCAATCTCAAATAGTTCGCAAAAGCTTAATAGAGGATATTATGAAGCCTGTTACTAATATAGGTACCAGCCAAATATGTCAAATATATGTATTACTAAAACAAAAATACGATAAAGAAAGTAGTGTAACTTAATGCATTGTTATTGTTTCCTTGTGAAACAAATGTAAAAGCTAAATAATTCGTAAGCTTTCGAAAAGCTGTTGAATCAATTTTTATGAGTTTATATAAATTCATGAAGTAAGAACGAGATAGCAAACACATGTGTAAACTTAAAACTCTATTGTAACATGCATTCCAATACATTCAGACGCATGTGTTTGCTCTAAAACTGAATCTTTCGCGAAATGTCAAGATATATTATTTCTCGTATAATATAATATACTACGACTTATATTTTATAATACATTATAATTTACTCATAAAAAATGCATAAATCTATTCTGTTTCAGTGGACGAATTACTTAATGAAACTAACTTGAACGTATTCGTATACAATGGGCAATTGGACTTAATTATCGATACACCAGGTAAGTTAATTTGTTTTTTTTTTTCTATGTACTACAACACGTAATGAATAACGCTAATAGCGTTAACATAAATAAAATAATTTGTAAGAAAATTTTATAAAATAAATTAACATTAAAGCACGTTATAGCAATTTTAAATATAAATGATAAAAATATGTTAAAATGAATTGAAATATTTCAAGTAAGATCTAAAATAATATCAAGCATCTAGATATTTCTCAAATAGCCGAGTAAACAGAAATTTTTGAATTATTGGATTCTTTCTTTCCTTCACTTTGATAACGTCTCAACAATTTTTTTATTCAAAATTATTCAAGTTTTAAAAGATATTATTAATCCCCCGATTTATTTAGAATCAATTTTGTAAAAAACCAAACCCGACGTGAGAAAATATTATTCTACTTTTTCAGCTTTTTTTCCACATAAAATTACCATCTTTGCAATAACATCGCCAAAAATGAACCATTTTGTATATCCTGTGTTAGCACTCTTACTGACATTATTCACTAGTTATTAGGCATGCTATTCACTAGATTATTACGCATAATATTTTTTTAATATTCTCGTATAATCCATGGTTATTTTATTATATTTTAGGCACTCTTCTTTGGGTCGAAAAACTAGAATGGGCACAGTGGTGGAAATGGTTGCCGAGGGAGCCGCTCCTCTCTGAAGATGGCTTCCTCGAGGGCTCTTTGAAATTTTTGGATAAGTTCTGTATGTACTGGGTGCACAGAGCCGGACATATGGTATGCATACTCTCACTTTCTCTCTTTCCGTTCAACTTCCGTATTTATTGTAATATTACCGTAAGCGATCATCAAGATTAATTTGCAACAAGTAAAATTCTAAATTGAAACATGTTCTTTATATATTTAATGTCGTGTTCACTCTCGTCACTTATGGAAAGTGATTCATCATAGATTTTTAATTTATATCATGTCCATTGTGATGTGTAGAAAGCAGTATACGTAATTTGGTGCCGTCAATTGAAAGACGCGTAAATTATTCATTAATAATTCGATTATTAATGATCAATTATTTTTATATACTATATTATTATAAAATTAATTTATATTTCAAAAAATTATTTATACAAAAAATTCTTTAACAATTATTTTGCATGCGCCAGCATTTTTTGGAGTTTTGTTTTGTCTTTATGTCTTTTGGTTTCAAGTAATATAAAGTTATATTATTGATAAATATAAATAAACAGACTATAAAAAATTAAAATAAAACGGGCTCATAAATGATACAAAATTTTTTAAATCATTATAATATTTTTTTTTAAATATATTAATTGAAATATGTAATTCTATAAAATATTTTCTGTATAGTTTTCATTTTTATTTTTCTGTCACACACGTGTCCATCAATATTTCGTGATAATAAATTTATAAAATATATTTAATTATCTTTACAAGAGACAGATATATTTAATTATTTATATGTGTATCTAATTATGATATTCTCATTATTTTCTTTTAATATAATAACTCTAAAATTAAATAATAAACTCAAATTTTGTCAAATAAATGATTCATAAAAATAAATAATGTAAAAATTCTTTATTGCTATGTACTTATATACCGTGTGTGATATCTCTAGATTTATTTATCTCGAAATATAAAAATAAAAAATAACACACACCGGCATGATGTGCTATGGCAGAGTTCTTGTATACAACGCTGATCTGTAAAATTCAAATACGTTTGTACGAATCATTCGCTCCGATAATTTACATTACTTTATAATTGCAGGCAAATGTATATTAAAATCGAAAAATTGTTACCGAGATGCGAGATACATATATCCAAAAAATTTAAGCATTAAATTATAATTGATCCATCATTACTTTGACATATTTGATATCAAAATGCCACCATACACACATATATTTTGGTTTATACATTATTTATGTATCTAATGTATTTTAATGTGTATAATATTATTAATTGCGCAGGTTCCGAAAGACAATCCAGCAGCCATGAAAGTAATACTACAGAACCTGACAAACAATGCATACAACTAAACAAAAGCAAAAATTAGCTTTTATATTTGTAAATATAAAAACTAAATGTGTAATTTTGGTGATGTTACACTCAAATTATAAAAATTATTTTATCCATTTTTCATAAAGTTAAGAAAAGAAGCAAACATATTTATGCAGTTTCGATGATGCAATTGTTAAAAAACAATTCTGATTATATTATCATATGATAAATTAAAATTGTTATATAATTTATATTATATATAATTGACACGTTTTATACTTTAGTATATAATCGTTCGTATATGCCTAATTTACATTACTTCTAACTTTTTATCTCTTAGACATATTGTTAATAAATGATTTATATTTAATAGCGCATGTAAATATAAAAACTAAATATGTAATTTTGGTGATGTTACACTCAAATTATTAAACTTGTTTTATCGATTTTTCATTAAATGGACACATGTATGTTACTAATAGGCATGTATATGTTATTAAATTGATTAAAATATATGCTTAATCAACATAAATGATTTTTATATTAAATTATATATCTTTGCATCGATCGTAAATAATATCGGTTAGGAAGGAAGGAGCTTCCAAGAAACCGTTGGGCTTCGATATAATTACCGCAACGCTGTTTGTATATCGGCGCGGTTACTGCCGGCGTGGGTGTTGAAACGGCATATGTGTAAACAGCAATAAAACACGTAGTGCGGTCCCGGATAGGTAACCGCCTCCCCACGACAGCGTAAACGGGTGTTCCCTGGAAAACCATCGATGGGCGGGGTTGGACCGACTTTTAGATTCTCGTGTCAAATTAAACATCCTTCGTTGGAGAACTGGATGCACCGAAGTCGCGGCGAGTCTGTGCCCTAATCGACAGGGTACCGTTACATGGTCTCTATCAATCTGACGACGATTACATCAGTGCAAATTTGTTCATTCTGTTTTGTACGGCAATAGAAAATATTTTGAGTAAAATTTAACGGAGTACTTTTCTTTTATTGCATATTAATAATTTTTTTTACGTTTATTAAAATATATATACATATATTAGGCTGTAGTATTCGGTGGAATTTTCAACATTTGTCGAGATAAAAGACAAAAGCGTGAAACTACGGGATTTTACAAAACACTCCGCTTCTTTCATCCTGGATGCTCGAAAGGATTTACGATGCAGCCAAGCGATTATCCCACTCAGGTTCAAAGTTTCCTCGAGGATGCGAAAAATCATGGATACCATTTACATCAATGTCAGGAGTACTGGTGGATGTTTCCGACTGATGAAACATTATCTGAGATGTGCACGATGAAGCGTATCTACGGATTTACGAACGTCGTCGTTCCGGGGATGCTGCGCGCTGATATTTCCGGGCCGGTCTTCTGTCAGGCATCGAGCTCTTGGTCAACGTCTGCGATCAGTTACAAAACCCCGCATTACGAGAAGCCCCCGTATTCTTATATTGCTTTAATAGCGATGGCCATCAATTCGTCGTCGAAACGTCGACTGACGCTCTCCGGAATTTATCAGTTCATCATGGACAAGTTCCCTTATTACAGGGAAAATCGGCAGGGCTGGCAGAACAGCATAAGGCACAATCTTAGCCTGAACGATTGCTTCGTAAAGATTCCGCGAAATAAAATGAGCGTGGACAATGACGAAGATCATACGGCTGGAAAGGGAAGCTATTGGACGCTGGATCGATCCGCCAGTGAGATGTTCGAATACGGCAATTACAGACGAAGGAGAACGAGACGGCAGCGGACCTTTGCTCAAGAGAAGCAGAAGTCTGCGGAATTGTCGGTATGGAGAAATTATTTAATCTTTTGCAAGATTATGCGTGCGATATTATTTAACTTTTTGAGATACCACGACACTAAACGCCGTGTGTTTTCTTTGACATTTGAAATTAGGTCTTTTGATTGGAGAATAGATAATATTTAGATATTTAAATTATAAAAATGTTATTTAAATATTTATATCATATAAACGCAAATTTAGTAATATGAAATGAATTTATGATACTGAAACGTGAGTTTGAATTACAGGTGTCGGCCGAATTTTTACCCAACTTGGGAAAACGCCAAGAGAAACTTCAACAACAAAATAAAGTTAATGAGATAAATGAGGGAAACGCCATGATAAAAGATAACAAAACCGAATATACGGGTTCTCCAGAACATATTGCCAAAACAGTGACATTTAGCATCGACAACATTCTACGGAAATTTACAAGATAGTCGCAAATATATTGTAGTTTTGCGACATATATGTCTTTTATTAAAAAATGGCTTTGGTAACATTAATATAATAATAGTACTCTCTCTTGACAACACATACACAAACACAAACACATACACACACACTTACACGCAATCAATAAATTATGAAATAATACTCCATATTAAAAAAAAAAAAAAAAAATCTTTCTACGTCTATAAATTATATGTATTTCAGGTAATGTAAAGTAGTTATATTTATTATAAAATGTTCCAATGTGTATTCTAGCATTCAGATTAATTTATTTGCATGACATTGTAACAGAAGTTAAAAACATTAATATATATGTATTTCAAAAAATCTCTTTTACTTTCTAAAATGATAAGCTTAAGCTAAAAGAATAATTATTTATCCATAATTTTAATATTTGTATGTAAACAATTTGAAAAGAATTATGTCCGAATATCCTATCTTTGAATCATCGATCCATTTTATTATGATAGGTATATCAATATAAAATGAAATAAAAAAATATTTTGTACGAATAAAAAATCGCAGAATGTATATGTGATTTGTAAAAATATTAATAATATTCATACACTTTGTTTTATATATCATAGTCGATTACCATCTATGAAATTTATATATTGCGACTACAAATGAAATAACCAATACAATTTATTATAAAATACCTTGCAAAACATACATATGTAGATCTAAGTAAAAAGAATGCTGCAATATGGAATCCATGTTTATCGTGTCATCCACATATGATGTCAATGTATTTAAAACATTAATATACAAAAATATCAACCAATTATTTATTTTAATACGAAGAAGCTAACAAAATATGGTATTCTATACATTAGACATTTGACTGGTTAATTTCTTTATGCATATCTATTATGTATCTAATATAATTAAATTCGTATTTAATGGATAAAAATACATTTTACATGTGTAAATGGATTACAATTATGCCAATCGCATATTTTATTTTTGTTTTCTTTGTTTTGGTTCTTTTAGTATTTTTATTCATTAGGTATAAATTTTAAAGCGTGTAAAGCACACTTTGTAAGAGATTCTAATATAAATAAAAATTACAAAATTTAAACATTAAATAGAGAATTTTAAATTTTAAAAAATCGAGCAGAGTCGATAGTATCGACTATCGACGTATCGACTATCGACGTATCGACTATCGACGTATCGACTATCGACTCTAACAATACTGAGGGAAATGAACGGCCTGTCTAATCTTACTGCCTATTGCCTATGTGTTGAAAATGGATAGGACATGATAACTATCGCGGTTCTTTTTCTGTATTAGTCTTTTTAACCGATAAACGTTATCGTTATTGGCAATGGTTTGACGCAATAGACCGAGAATTCAAAGTGAACCTTTGTTGGTTACGTGTTGACAATCGACATGGCAACCGGCGATGGTAGACGTGTCGCTTTGATAACAGGTATTACGGGACAAGTAAGTAAGATTTAATATATATTTAATTCCAGCATACAATTTAATCTTTTATGTAATACTGCATTTTATAACATAAAAAAAGGTAGAGAACAGTGTTTCAATTTTTAAAATATGATTTTCTTTACTAAATATATTTTTTACTACTTTTATCTTTTTTATATTACATCTATATTTTGAGATACAATAGTATAATTTAAATTATATTTTTTTCATCTCTTTCATTATTTTTCATTGTAGGATGGCTCTTACTTGGCAGAATTTTTATTGGAGAAGGGATACGATGTGCACGGTATTATCAGACGTGCCAGTTCATTTAATACTGCTCGCATTCAGCATCTATATGAAGACCCAAAATGTCATCGCCAAGGTAAAATGAAGCTGCATTATGGCGATATGACTGATTCCAGCAGTTTAATTAAAGTCATTAGTGCAGTACAACCAACAGAAATTTACAATCTTGCGGCACAAAGTCATGTTATGGTTTGTATATTGTATCAAATACATATATAATATTCACAATAAATTGAAATTAAATTTGATATTTTCTGTTTTATATTCATTCATAGGTGAGCTTTGAAGTGAGCGAATATACTGCAGAAGTGGATGCAGTAGGAACAGTGAGACTATTAGATGCAATACGTACGTGTGGCCTGGAGAAATCTGTAAAATTTTATCATGCATCAACTTCTGAACTTTATGGTAGAGCAGTAGAAGTTCCACAAAATGAAAAGACACCATTTTATCCACGTTCTCCATATGGTAATTGAAAAACGAAAGAAGAGAGACTCACGCATACCCACATACATTACATACATACATTATATATATGTAGATATAATTCCAAATTTTAGCTTGCGCAAAGTTATATAGCTTCTGGATTGTTGTAAATTATAGAGAAGCCTATAATATGTTTGCATGTAATGGCATATTGTTCAATCATGAGAGTCCACGAAGAGGAGAGAACTTTGTCACGAGAAAGGTGACCAGGTCAATAGCAAAAATACACTTGGGTCTGCAGGATGTGCTTGAATTAGGAAACTTAGATGCAAAACGAGATTGGGGCCATGCCAAGGATTATGTAGAAGTTAGTAAAGTAGCATTTTATACTAAATTAAATACTTCAAATTTTTTTAGATATACATATATAATTTATATTACACATAATATTGCATGTATGTACAGGCAATGTGGTTAATGCTCCAACAAACACAACCGGATGACTATGTCATAGCAACGGGAGAAACACATAGTGTGAGAGAATTTGTAGAAACAGCATTCCAATATATAGGTCGTACAATTAAATGGGAAGGCAAAGGCATAAATGAGAAAGGGCAAGATGCACAAACCGGTCAAGTATTAGTTCGCGTAAATCCAAAATACTTCCGTCCAACAGAAGTGGTAAGATATTATAATTGTTATATAAATTACATGAAAAATCGAAAATAAATTTCATAGCATGGTTTATATATTTAATCTTTTTCTTTTCTTTTTACGGGCAGGATGTACTTTTGGGTGATGCCTCAAAAGCAAGAAACAAATTCGGATGGAAACCAACAGTCACATTTGAGGTAATTTTCTATATTTATTTAATGCATTTATTTATTGCATTTATGTAATCCTTTGTCTCCTAGAAAATCATATATACAAACTTATAATTCAGTTCAAAACTAAAATTTTTTAATATATTTTGTTTTTATTATATTAAGTATAACTATTTAATTTGATACATTGATCTATGAACCTTGCCTCTCTTCGATACATATAAATGTATATTTAATTTTATTTATAAACTTTTTGATCAATTTTATCTTCAACTTAAAGAAAAAAAAGTATAAGAGTCAAAGGGTTAATGTTCTATATATTATATATAAATTTATATATAAATCGATAATACATATACATATACATATATATATATATATATATATTGTAGGAACTTGTAAAAGATATGATGGACTCTGATTTGGAATTAATGTCAAAAAATCCAAATGCTTAATAACATTTTATATTTAAATTGTGATATGGAAAAGTGCATTTTTCTAATGTATTTTGTTTCTGTGAAATGGCAATATTTGAAAGTATGTCTATTTTGTAAATATTATATAGATATTTTTAATGTGTTTTTGAAGCTCTTTGAAAAGTAGGCAAATTCTTTTTTTTTAATAGTATAATCTAATAATAATAATATAAACATATTTCGAGCATACATTATGTAAAACAATCAAGAATATAATTGTATAAGTATTAAATATATATACAGTGAAAGAGAAAGAGAATGATATAGAGAGCTGATGATTTTCATATTAAAATGAAATAATGAAATAAAAATGTAATCTTTTAATTAAGACACATGAAAGAACATATATTATTTCTGATAAATAATATATTCTTTTGAAGCCTAACAATCATCCCTTCCAATCCATAACTAATCTTATATTATTAGTTAAACTTCTTTACTCTAAATCTACCCTTAATCTCCTCTTTTATTTCACTGGCATGTACAGAATGAAAATGTGCGTTTTTTCCACTCTTTGTATGAACACATGATAGGTGTAGAATAGAATAAGAAAAAAGTTAAAATCTGACCGATCAGTGTAAAAAAAATTGCTCAAATAATACTCAAATGGTAGAGAAACCATTTAAAGTACAAGATCATTTATCTCTTCGATAATCTTTGATTTTTAAATTATAAATAATTTCTCTGTTAATCCGCTTGTGTTGTTGTATATTTTGATCTATAGAAATATTGAAAAAATATTCAAATTTTATATTATAGCAAAATAAAATTTATTTGCAATTTAACTATATATAGGATGTAAATGTATATGAAAGTAAGTGTAAAGGCCTATTCAGACGGATTTGCACAGACGCATAACATATGCATAAAGAAATTGATTGGTCCATAAACGAATGCATAAGGAAATAGACCAATCAATTTTCCTCAATGACGCAGAGTATACAAAATTTTCAATGCGCATGCGCTTAAAGACAAAGAGACTCTCTCTTTGAGTCACTTTTTATACGTCAAATATACTTTTGTGGGAGCACATTTCAATACATATGTATAGAGTTTAATGGTCCAGTCATCTTTTTACGTGTTTCTTGTTTTTTACTTGTATGACGCGGACAAACGCTTGACAGGACAAGTGAGTTTGTTCTACATGAGTGCGCGCGCGTACAATTTTCATTAATTGCACTTGGACTGCTAACCCAACGTGTTAATTTCATGGAAAATATCGCGTGTACGACATTTCGAGATTGCAGTACAACGGACGAAGCTGCATTCGTAGATCTCGAAAAATCTAGAGTACAAAATGAAGCCTTTGATCGAATTCGAAGAATGTTTACGAGATACTCCGAAATTTCGGTATAATCTCTTTTATGCTTCCTTCAGTCTAATTATAATTTCTTTTATACAAAGGAAAACTGATGATTTTATATTATATACCTCGTCACTCTTATTGTTAGAGAGAGTTTACAGTTTTTTAAATATATTTACATCATGTAAATTTTTTGTAGATAAAATTATATAAGAAATGAAAAGACATATATTTTTTAAAATAATATGAACTTTACAGATCCTGCATCGAAGAGGTGGAGAAGAATATAGATCAACTTGAACAAAAATTAGATAAGGTATTGTACAATATATGATGATGCACAAGCATGTGTTTTATCTGTACTACTTGAATTTTTACAGCATAAATTTTTCATTATTCAATGATGATAAGAAGTAATATAATCAATGCATATAGGAAATAAAAATAAGAATATATATGTACATGTATAATGTAATAACAAGAAAATATTTTTTTATTTACATAATTATGTTTTATTATATTTAGTGATATGTTATTTGTTCTATTTTCATTATTTATAGGTATTAAAGAATTGCAGTCTAACCATTGACACTGGGAAAGCCTTTGTTGGACAGCAAAAGTAAGATTGATATATTTATTTATGCTTCAACTATTGCACCAATATTATAATTACTACATAAAATGTATTTAAAAAAAATTGAGAATAGATTTATATGAAATTCTTAGTATATACGAATACTGTACAAATGTTCTATGTATATATTTTTATATTGTTTTATAAAAAAGAGATTAAGTACAAATTATTAAATAAAAATATAATATATTGAACAAGATATAAGCAAAATAAATATATATATATATATATACATATTATTTTGCATAATATATTTGAAACATGCTCATATTACCAATTGCTAACATAGGAAAAATTATTTAAGATTAATAATTTATTGTATTTTTTTTCTTATATATTTTTAACAGCATAGATATTAATGATGATTCTATCTTTTTAACAGTCAGTTTGCTAATAGTCTATGGGAGTTATCTATATACTTTAGCGATGATCCTGAGATAATGGCATTCTTAAATAAACTTATTCATGCTTTACAAGAAATGAACAAGTATCATACTATTTTGTTAGACCAAGCTTCTAGGACTGTGATGAAAGATCTTAATAACTTTATTAAAAGGTGAGCTCCCCTGCACATATTATCGCGTTAAGTTGACAGATGACTGATTTACACCAAATTTTATCTTGCGTACTTTTCCAGTGACATTAAGAGAGTAAAAGAGTCCCGGCATTACTTTGAAAGAATTTCAGGCGATCTCGATATTGCGCTAAATAGAAACTCTCAAGTACCGAAATCTCGGCCTGCAGAATATGAGGAAACTTCGAATATCCTGTCGGCCACTCGATCGTGTTTTAGACATACTGCGTTAGATTACATTCATGTACTGACAATGCTGCAAGCACACAAGCGACATGAAATATTAGGCACATTGCTGAGTTACATGCATGCATGTATTACTTATTATCACCAAGGTAGCGATCTCGCTCAGGATCTAGATCCATTTCTAAAAGATCTCGATGAAAACTTAGTTAAGATGAGAAGTGACTCGAATAAGCTTGAAAAGGAAATGGAAAATCGGCATATATACGTTAATAATCGAGATCTGATTCCTTCTCCGGTACCTGGCAATCCAAAAATGGAAGGATACCTATTTAAAAGGACCAGTAATGCTTTCAAAACCTGGAATAGGAGGTGGTTCTGCTTAAAGGATCATCAATTGGTATATCGAAAACGAACAGGTGACGAAGATTATACAATTATGGAAGAAGATCTACGATTATGCACTGTAAAACCTGTGGTTGATTGCGATAGGAGGAATTGCTTTGAAGTTGTAAGTCCGACAAAGTAAGCGGATGCATTTCATGTTTTCATTTTTCTGCAATGATAAAAAGAGAGTTTGTTGGCAGATATAAAGAAAAAAAAACTTGTTTTCTTATTTATAGGAGCCACATGTTGCAAGCAGACAGCGAAGAAACATATTTGGCTTGGGTGACTGCGATGCAACAAGCTATTGGTGCTGCCATTCAGAGAGGTATGAGTATAGGTGCTGGCGTTAATCCACATGAATCGCAATCGCGCGATAACAAGGGTCCCGTGAGACGATTAACAAGACCGAAATCGAGGTGATTGCTAAATCCTATATGCCATTGATTTATGTTGAAGGGACAAACGCATTTTAATGAAAATTGCTTTAACATTTTAGAGTGTGGGAACAGTTATTAAAGATCTCAGGTAATGAAGTTTGTTGCGATTGTGGTGATGTTAACCCAAGATGGGCTAGTATCAATCTAGGCATTACACTTTGCATAGGTAAATATACTAACATACATTATTATTTATAACATCGTACACCTAATATCTTTGGTATTTGTACAGAATGTTCTGGTGTACATAGAAGTCTTGGAGTACACTATAGCAAAGTTCGCTCCTTGACTTTAGATGATTGGGAACCAGAAATATTAAAAGTAATGGCGGAATTAGGTAATTCTGTTGTAAACAGTATATATGAGGCTCTACCTGTACCTTCCAACATTACTAAAGCTACACCAAAATGCAATAGGTATGCAATATCATGGTGAATTGATTATTTCTTAACAACAAGTAAAAACTTAGCAAAAATAAGTGTATTAATAAAATATTTACGTCTTCTCTCTCTAGTAATGTTCGGGAAACTTGGATAAAATTAAAATATGTAGATCGTAAATTTGTAAAATCTTTGACTGACGTGATACCAACCGGGCATCACGCTAGTCGAGAGCAAATGCATTTTCGAAAATGGAGCGTGCGTAAGTTACGTCGTAGACCACGCAGTTGTGATAAGATCGATCGTAGTAATTGTAATAAAACGTCGACATTGTTATCCGTAAAGGAAGGCCATCATTCAACGAGTTCAGATGATAGCAAGCACACGTCGATCGATAGTTTGAATTCCGTTGGAAAAGCGAGGAAGACGGAACGGAATTCAATAAGCTCGGATGATAGCGCTAACGTAGATTTAAAAAATAATTCCACTCTCTATGGAAAGATCTTGAATCGTTCGCAAAACGATCTGGACGATGGTAATAAACATGTTAAGAATACTGCAACTTGTGGAGAAGCTGCGAGCGGCGAATCGATGCATGATACTAATCTGGTAGAAAGCGAACGGAAAGTAAATGTATCGACAACTGATACTAGCACGCTTTCAACCGGTGAATCGGACGACAATTCCAGCAGACACACCGATGATACCAAAGATGATAATAAAAACGTTTCGGAAAATACAGAGCTTAAATCAGAGAAGCATTGCAATGAAAAAACAGAATCGGATATATTAATGTTTGGTTGCGATGTACCAAAACCGATTATGGACGGTAATCTAGAATTGAGCTCTGATCAAGATTCAACGGCTGGCGAAGACGAAGAATTTACCGATGAAGAAGATATTAAAAATCTGCATCCCGACATATTGCTTTACAAAGCTGCATTGGCACACAATTTGCCCGTAATGTGTGCAGCATTGGCGGCCGGTGCTGACAAATTATGGTCCAATGTTAATGATAAAAGCCGCAGTGCGTTGCACCAAGCGATAATAAGTGTATGTACCAGAATCTTTCTGTAAAACATTGTATTATAATATTATTTTTGCTCAATCTTGCACAAAACCAACTGCAAAGTATAAAAATGATAACAACCCCGCGTTTTTGATACACAGGGATCTGTCATGTCATGTGAATATCTTCTTTTGAATGGCGCACGAATCAATTGTCAAGATGCCGAGGGAAAAACACCGTTGCATTTAGCAACAGAATTAGGTATATGCTAATAAATTACAAATTATTTTTCTACATTTCTAGAATACTACAATCTTATATGAATGTATTAATATTTACAGGCCATACTGCACAAGTGTGCTTGCTTCTGAAACATCGCGCTGATCAGCACATCGAAGATGAAAGTGGGATAAAACCCTTGTCGATCGCTGTAAAAGAAGCGAATGCTGATATTGTTACCTTGTAAATATCTTGCAAGAATTAATTTAGAAATATTAAAATATTTTCTTTTATTGCATCGACATATATTTCAGATTACGACTTGGCCTACTAAATGAAGAAATGAAAGATTCCGAAATAGGCGTCACCGGTGATGAAACATTCAATGACGTCGTTCGTGATTTCAGTCAGTTAGCTTGCTCGCATCCAGAACGACTGCAACGTCGAAATGAAACCACGAATCTGCAACATATGTCTGAATGAGGTTTACATATTCTCATATAGCTATTCACAAAGATTTACGCGCGCGAACAAATATCTGGTATATTAAAAATGCAAAAGTTCAAATTGTCGCAAAATAGTGATCAATCATCACATAAATATGAGTGAAAAGAGATATCGAGAATCGTTTCATATAAAAATATCATCAAATATATTGATTCTTTTTACTCGTGTAGAAAACTCTAATTAATTATCTTAACATTTAAAATAGCCCCGTTATATTATCTCAATTTCTGAGAGATGTAATCTTTATTATTATAATATCCTTAAGGATAATTCATGAATTATAAAGTTTCAGTTCCTTTTCATTTATAATTTTTCACTCGCAGAATATAAAGTAAGATTTCATAAAAATTACACACAGGATTTTATATCCATCAGATTGTAGCGTAAAAAAAGAAACATCTCTTGTGATTTGCTGCTAATTGCATATCTCGCACGAGATATTGCACATCTTCAAAATACCCAAGAGCAAATATAAAATATCAACACAGATAAAATACGCGTTACATATGAAAATACATATAAATATGCAAGAATATTTTCCTGAGTCGCGTTACATCGAAAATTTTATTATTATATGATAAATGTTGAAAATTATATATAACATAAATGGCCTAATGAAGGATAGAATTCTAAGACAGATTTTCTTATGCATATATCCTTATATTTTCATATATCAGCATGATTATTATTTGCAATTTAATTCAATGAAGTTGTTCTACAAATCATGTGTAGAGAGTAGCATGACAAGAATATAATGAAAATCATCATCTTGTTACAAATATATAGTGTGTCAATGTAGCTTGTTAAAATACCACAGTATAGTATATAATAAGCGTACTATATAATTAATTATAAATACTTTTCAAAAAAGATAAAATATCTTTTTGTCTATTTTATTGTTAATCTATATGTTATATAACGAAGTATAAATGTAAAAGAAGTATCAGTTTTATTGTCAAAAATTTCCATATGTGTACATAAAATGTGAAAATTCTTGTTCTGATTAATTTCTACATATTTTCTAATATAAACAATTCAATTTTATATAGGAAAGAGTTGTATAGTGCAATTGCACAGGAATGCGGAATATATCATAAAACTAAAGAAATTAACCGAAATTTTAATCAAACATATATTTCTTGACTTATCAAGAGAATAAACAACGCAATATTATTTGCATGATAGTATATATACATAAATATTTGCCAATGTTTTGTATTATATACATATATGCATGTTTTTTTATGCATTTATATTTATAATTAACATAATAGTATGTAAGTAGGATAGATAATATGCGCAAACACATTCCTAGTACTGTATCAATTTTTGTGTAACAGTTACATATGAGAAAACACAATTCTCATTTGTATTGTTTAAACTGTTAACTCTTGTTAACAAGAGTTTTAATTAAGAGAAAGTAATTTATAGTAATTACTTTCTTAATTCAAACTCCTGTTTTTAAAAAGTATTATGAATGGCTGATAAAAAAGATGCAACTTTTTGATATTTAATGTGATCTTTGACATGCGATCTTTGACATTTAATGTGATTTCAATGTTGTTACCGATTTATTTGTATTTATTACACAATGTTGGTAAAAACGCTTGAGTCGCTCAAGAAAGAAAGAGAAAACCAATTAATATGAATAAAAGATAAATACACATTTTAAATTTTGATAAAGATATATGGCAATATGACGCGCAATTTATATATTCACACACACACACACACACATGCATAGTGACTTTTACAATTTGATAAAAAAATTCTATTGCAATGATCTTTTCTATTACTTTACAAATATTATATATACCTTTTCATATATATGTATTTAATGAGAAAGAGTCTCCATGCGCGAACGCATATTAATATTTTGTACTTATAAAATATATGTACCTTTTTGTAATCTCTGCGGATGTATCGTTTTTGTAAGTTATAAAAAAATATCAAGCGACTCGATTTATTGCTAATTAAAAAATATTGTACGAATTATTATTTTTTTACAATGTTCATAAATTCGCCGATATGCGCAAGTTTGTGCAGGATTCATTTAAAAAATTTCTTGCCACAATGAAGAATTATTCGAATTCTATTCGGCTACGTATATGTTTTTAATTCTACATTGCGTCGGTTTGAAATTTAAAGCGACATAGCTCGTAATATGATTTGCATGGAATTGAGAAAAGAAACCAAAAGAATTTTTAACAAATAAAGGAAAAGAGAGAGAAGAGAGATATGGATATATATATATATATATATATATACTATAAATATAAAAAAACGTGTGATTTAGCAATGTATGATATCGTATATATAAAATTTATATAAAAATGAAGATTATAGTCTTATAAAAATTTCTCGCCTGTTATATTTACGTTCTACCACGTCCTTTCAGTATTAGGAGACACACTTCTCACTCTGGACTACAATAGCTATGGAGTATGTTATTAACTGTTCCTCCAATGTCCATCCTTGCATAATTTGAAACTCGTTATTCGATTCCCAAACTAAGCGTGTTTCTTACGAAACAAAAAAAATGCATCGTCAAACAGACCTCTTACATTGAAAGGAACGTAAATATCGCCGACTAAGAAATCATTGATAAATGTGTCAGCGTCAAGAGAGAAAAACAACTGTTTTAATTTTAATGAATTATAGTTTTATTTTTATAGTAGAATTATACTGCTTTTTTTAATTATGTTTTTGTAATTTTGTTTTACTAAGGAAGTTTTAATAAGAGAGAAATTAATTAATCGATGTAAAGAAAGAGCGAAGAAGAGAAAGTAAATAAAAAATCACTTTAATCCTTGTATTTTGGATACTTGGAAAAATCTGAAATACTTCATTTCAATTGAACGGGTGTCAATGCTTCATCATCGCGGTTATCGGTTATCGAGTGCGTGCATGTCACGCATGCACCAATGTATCAAACAAATTTATCAACCAGTCTCTTTTCTTTCTACTTTGTTTCATTGCAAGATTAAGGGACGCGCGATTCATCCTCAGCATATAAATCGAATATTCATAATTCCATTAAATATTGTGCGTGTATCATCCATATATATCACGTTGAGAAATTTATAATATATTATATCCATGATAGATATAATATATATTTTCTCTATATGTTATAATCTTTTTTCTTTTATACTAAAAATATTACATGTTTATTATTTTTAATTCTTTTAATTAAAAACAAATATAAATATAAAATATCTAATCTTTTTAGTACACAAGCAAGCATGCATTCGAGGGAGACTTTGGCAGATCTACGCATTCCCTTTTGGAAAATGCGTAGATCGGCTGAAGAAATCACTAAGCGTATCTATATATGTATGCGTATATAATCACCAAGTTTGATATCGTATGATATAGTGAAACTTTAATGACCTGAATAAAAAGTGCGTAGGTCCGCGGTTCTCGCGTTTCATGTATTCGCGTCGGTCACGGAAAACTAAAGGAGTTTATTATATGCGTAAGAGGAGTAATAAGCGCGCGACGCATATCGGTTTACGCACAATTATGCCGCTCGTCCGGCTCCCAATAGAAGCGTATGTTGCTTATCGACTTTCATAATATCAATCGTGTTAACTGCTGTAATAATACGCACTGGGCGCAAGTTTATTTTTCGGCGTCATTGATCCGTTATCCATTGCGTGCCGCACAATTGTTCGATTTTCTTCCCGTTTATCTTCTTCAACGATAAAGTTATAAAAGCGATTTAAAAGCAATTTTAGGCACGTTTTTTTAACACCGACGTTATCATATAAAAAGTTTACATTTATATATATATCGATATACAACACGGAATCGTTCAATTACATTGTTGAAATCTTTTAAATTACAGTACAATGTTTTGCAAAGGAGATGATGGATGGTTTTATGAGAGTAATAAATAATCATGAGTAGTTTGATAGTAGTTGCGAAATATCTCAAGATTACAACAATATTGCACAATGTATTTACAATGCGTCATCTTACAATGAAATATTTCAGCAATCTTTTTGCGATCTTACATACTGTATGAAAGAGAGAGGGAAAGACCAATATACGATAACCCAATGTGCGTGACCGGATCTCTTTTTCCCAAACTACCACGTCGGCTATAATCTAGTCATATCGCTCTAGTTTTAATATTCGTTTAATACATGATATCTGTGTTTACTATACGCAACGCATCGCGGGAGATACATAAATTTTTAAACAATCAACGACACCGATAAATATCTCAATGAGACCGATAACGCGATGTCTCAATGAATCCAGACGCGAAGAGACGATAATTAAAAAACGGAGCATATGACAATAAGTTAACAGAATTACTGGAGAGATATTTCATATCCTCGTCTATGGCGATATTATACATCGTCATTTTTAAAATCCCAGATAGCCAAATCTGTCGAAAGCAGATCATGCCAATCTGCTATCAACTATTATCAGCGAAAAAATTACAAATTTGATACAATGATCGTTATTATCGATTAAATCGACAAATTAATGTCAAAAATCGAGCAGAGCCTGCTCACAGAATACGACAGTAGATTGATGGCAGGAACAGAGCAGAATCTGCAGTTTATTACGAAATATTACAAAATTAAATTTTCTTTGAAATAATATCATTCGCTTACCCCTATGCAGCGCACTATTTACTAATCTTATACCCGTATTCAAGTTTGTTATGAGCGTATATAATGCCTGCAAATGCAATCAGTTGTGAAAATTGAGAAATTAGTTGAAAGAACAATTAATTTTTAGATAGTAATTTTAACTATATTGTAAATGAGAAAAGAAAATAAAGTTGGAGGTTTTAAAATTTAGAATTTGAAGTTTTTATTCGTATTACCTTTCTTGTGCCTATCATGTTCCTGAAATCTCGGAATTTTAATTGTGTATCGGCGGGGCCAAAGATTGGCCCTGCAGGGAGATCTCTTTGCTTATCATGTTCTCCTGATACTTTTGCGAATTTCGATGCTTCAAATTTTCCGCTTTCTGCAATTTAACTTGGTTCGATCCTGCGATCTCTTTGCTTATCATGTTCTCCTGATACTTTTGCGAATTTCGATGCTTCAAATTTTCCGCTTTCTGCAATTTAACTTGGTTCGATCCTGCGATCTCTTTGCTTATCATGTTCTCCTGATACTTTTGCGAATTTCGATGCTTCAAATTTTCCGCTTTCTGCAATTTAACTTGGTTCGATCCTGCGATCTCTTTGCTTATCATGTTCTCCTGATACTTTTGCGAATTTCGATGCTTCAAATTTTCCGCTTTCTGCAATTTAACTTGGTTCGATCCTGCGATCTCTTTGCTTATCATGTTCTCCTGATACTTTTGCGAATTTCGATGCTTCAAATTTTCCGCTTTCTGCAATTTAACTTGGTTCGATCCTGCGATCTCTTTGCTTATCATGTTCTCCTGATACTTTTGCGAATTTCGATGCTTCAAATTTTCCGCTTTCTGCAATTTAACTTGGTTCGATCCTGCGATCTCTTTGCTTATCATGTTCTCCTGATACTTAATTCCAAGAAATGCCATTTCAAAAATTCCAAGAATAAAAAATTGGCAAAAATGTATCAAGAAAATGTATGATTAACAAAGAGGCGTGTGTGGGACGATAAGATGTGTGAGAATGGATGGGTATGTTCAATAAAAAGACATTTGCGTTTTGTATTATTAATGCAGTTTATTAGATTTTTAAAAATTATAAAATCTATTTTACAGATTATTATCGATTCTTTTGTACATATATACATACAGCGGTATACATAATTCTTTTACATTTTGCGTTTTATTGTCGGTGTTCCATCAAATAATAAAATAAAATTATTTAGAAACAAAAATAGCGCGTTAGAAAGTCTTAGAAAGTACATTAAATCTATCGGGTATCGCAATATATGTAAAATAAAGACATTTTCGTTAAATGAACGCTTTCGCTCTTACACTACATTTTTGACATGCATACATACATACACACAATCATTTTTATTATTATACAATAATACATACAGGCGTAATTTTATTACATATTTATGTATATGTATATATCAGATATTGGATGCATTATGCATTGAATACTGATTTAGGAATTATCTTCAAATACTAAATATTTTTAATATTTGAAGATAATTCCTAAATTAATATGACTTTATTATATGCATTTGTAAAAATGGATTGATCGCTTTTGCTGTTATAATCACATTTTCCACACACATCACGCGCAAACTCATTTTTATTATTATACAATAATACATCACATAGGTGCATTTTATTACATATATATATACATATATATCGGGTATCGAACGCAATCGCTTTCGCTGTTACATTACATTTTATACATACACGCACGCACATAGTCATTTTTATTATTATATACAATTTTATTAATACATTTTTATTATTATATACAATAATATACACAGGAATTTTATTATGCGTATGTACACTGAGAAAAAAAGGTTGTTAACTTGACTAAATGCTCTGACTAAATTCAACTGATTATTATTTCTTTAATTGAAATATTTAAGTATTTAAATTAAATACGACATATTAAATCTAACATGACGTATTTGACTTAAATACTTAAAATATTTAAATTAAGAAAATGATAATCAATTGAACGCACTTAGTCAAATTAACAACTTCTTTTCTCAGTGCATATATCAGGTCGCAATCGCTTTCGCTTTCAACTACACTTTATATATACATTCACACGCAGTCATTTTTATTATTATACAATAATACATATTTTATACTAAGATATCTTAAAATAAATTTGTCGCTCGCTAATAATAGCGGTCGTCTTGCGCTGATGTTTCACGGCGGCAAGCAGTCTACGCGCGCGCACGCTCTCGCGATGTTTATTCTCTTTATTAGAATCATTAATAGAACAGAAGTAGGCTCGCGAGAGCGTATACTCATTTCATGCCGGCGTACACGCGCGTATGTGTACGTACGCATGTATGCGAGGCCTCTATAAAACATAATTTAGATCTACGCATAGCTTCTACACATATGATGTTTTCAACAATCTCGTCCGAGTAACGAAGCAACAAATAAACTATAATTTTTCCATTTAATGTCATTTATTTACAACATATCGTCTCTAAAAATCTGAGGAATATCTCATGAAAATTTTATGTACTGTTAAATGTATAAATCTTTTTTTCTTTTTCCTTTTCTAGAAAAGGAGCTACCAAATCAGCTGTGAAAAAAAAATTACCTCTAATCCTTTAACGTTTTCTTCGGAATTTGCCGATAAGATAAGAAAGTCTTGTGCGAAATATACATATAACACGCGCAAAATATATATATATATAGTTTATAGTTTATACAATTAAATTGACTAGCGGACGCCGCCTTAAATGCATAGCAAAGTTTAATATCTCGGAGACCACGCGATGGGGCGATATATCCTTAGTATAGGTATTTGATATACTAATCGTCGTGCGATTTGCCATTTTTTTACTTCGATTTTTGCAACGTGAATCAGAATCGACAGATCGCATTTTATACGAATCTCATAATTCATGTTTATCTCCTTGGCATCGTAAATAGAGACGATTTCTCTTTAATGTGCGTCGAAAATTTGCGCGCTTACGTTATCGAATAATCGTTCATTTATTCATCTTCGGAGCGACGACGAATATTTGTAAACACGTGTGTCGCAACGTTGACGCACAGTTCATGGATCATAGAACAAAGTATCGGCAGGTATAAGTTTTTATTTAATTTTTATTTAATTATTCTGAATGAAAACTTTAGAATATACCGTTAAATGCATTTGTAAAATATATGTATCAATTTTTAAACGTATTTATTCTATCCAAAGCATGTATGACACGTGCGTTTTGACAAAAATCGTCGTAAAAGAGTAGAGATAATTATGTAAATGTATACTTGTTGATACATCTCTCTCTATATAGGAAAATATTATTAGAGAGAGATGAGAAAAAAAATTCGTCTTTTTTATTTTCCGATCTTTTTCAAATGCGTAAATAACTACGCAACACGTGGTGTGATGTGTTTATCACCACGTGACGTCGATGTATCGTATATGGAGCGTCAACATGTGTCAGAGCAACAAGTTACGAAGCCCTAGTTCGTGGATCGCCAATGGGAAAAATAAAACGATAATTCGATGTTATTGATACCCTATTAACAACGGGGGCTACAATCCATTGGGTTAGTATTTGTCTTCGCATGCTCGATCATGATTAAACGAGCGCGATAAACAAATTCCACGGTCATTTAGGCGATTGAGATCTTCGCTGAAGATGGCTCGTTAAAAGGGACATTATTTATCTTCCTTATTATGATATGTGATGCGAGAAAAAAACAGTACTACATATATATATCGTGTCAATCGGAGAAAACTTCTCCGTGTAACTTATGAGAACTCGCGACATCGCTAATATGCTAAAATACTTCCAATCTTATTCATTAATTCATGAAAAAAGATTGCACGACAAAAACGAAGCGATCTCCATCGAGAAAAAATTGAGAGCAAAAGATCTTCGTCTTTAAATAAATCTATTTTTGCACAAAATTCTCTCTCTTTCTCTCTTTCGTTTAATTGTCAAACCTATCGATCTTATGTTAATTAACCATCTTTTCTATCGCGAGTAACGTGTTTATTCGTGAAATCGGAGCCGCGGAAGGAATCGGCAGGTGATAATAAGAGGAGGAAGCGCGCGATAAAAGGGAAGATGAAGGAAAAAGAGGAGGAGGAGGAGAAGTTCGGCGAGATGCAAGGCGCAAGAGTCATCACCGCCGTCGTACAGGACGTCGTAATTCGACAGGGACAAACGACGAGATGCTGGCAAAGACGATGCTCCGTGACAGAGATCGTCGTCGTGACGACGACGACGACGACGACGACTGTCTGCCGGTGCCGTGCGATTTGTGCGTCTAGACGCGTCCTTGTACGCATGTTACGGTTGCTGCTCCGACTCGGGTCGCGGCGTTGATTCATCGTAACGGATTTAGACCAACTTACGCGATAGGCGCGTACATCGCTCCGATGAGCGATAAATTTCGCAGACGCTTTGATACGAGCGACAAGAGCCCGCCCTTTACGAATACATTGTAGATGCTCGGAGCGAAAATTCGACGAAATCGCTTCGCGAGAAGTTTCAATGGATCGCGTAAAAAAATGAAGGGAATATATCGTTTAGATTAGAGATTTGATAAAAATCTCCGACATGCTGTGCAGTATATAATTTGATTACTCGAGGGTTTCACGACAGAGGGGCGTATCCGCAATTTTTCGAAAAATGTGATTTCAAAATATATATATTTTTTTTAAATGAGATATTACATGTGATATTAATATTTCTAATGCCTTCTTATCCAAAATGTACAAAAATTGCATTTCTATATAATAAAAATATATAAAACGATATTTTCCGAAATGTCAAACTATCGGGTGATGGATGTGCTTGCAAAATCTCGAAAAATACACGAAAAATTACGAGATCGTCTCGGGAAATCCCCGGCGCCTGAAAATATCACGAAACTGAATACTCCTTCGAGAGATATAGAAACGGCAAACGCGGAACCGATTATATTATTTCCAGCCCGCGAAAAAGGACAGGCGAGTCAGTCCTAAAGGAACCGATGAGAAATGCGACGCGTGCGGGGACGAGATAACGCGCGTCGACAACTTTAGGATTGTCGTCTGCGTGGGCAAAGAAGAGGTGTTACTGCTCTCGCGTCTCGCCGGTTCCTTAAGAAACGGTCGTACTTCGCCGGTCGTAATCGTCGTTGTACCGGCGACGCCGACGCCGACGCCGACGTCGTCGTCTTCTTCGTCTTCGGATCTCGTGTCTTCAGGCGCCGCGGCGTTTTCGACTGGCTGAATAAATACGCGTAAATTCCGTCACGATGGTTAGTGGATCCAGTCCGCCCGCGTCTTATTAAACGATCTTCCGTCGTTCATTTTATACATACACACCGGAGACAGAGAAAGAGAGAGAAGGAATATATATATATATATATATATATATATGTGTCGCCTTACGTTTGATTTGTTTTTCGCATCGAATAAATCTGGCACTTCTCTTTTGCCCGCTTCTTCGGCGACGCTGACGCAGCCTAACTGATACACTTCGACTTCAGCGATAATAACAGTATCATTCATTATCTGTCGCGAAGTACGGATAAGTGAATGGCTTTTGACGCTCAAAATAACGCGATTTATACATATATAGAAAGCACGGCACACATTGCAAAGTTTAAGATGTTTAATCGCTTCGCGAAATAAAAAACTGATCAATTAATATTAGATTTAATGTTTTGACATCTTATGTCACTTTAGAATGTTATATGATATTTTTTCTTTTATAGATAAAGAGAGATGTTAAATGCGTAAAATGTCAAGTATATATATATTTACTTCAATCAAATATCTATAAAAAATTTATCAGAGAGAGAGAGAGAGAGAGATTTGTATACTGGACAAAAATATAATAAACAGAAATATATATTTTCTTTAGCGTGCAAATTAACTTATTAATAAGTTTATAAATATGAATTAAATGCCTTGATTAAGATCGACGGGAGAGTGATCAAAAATTTGGATTTGATTACGGAAGCCGCATTATTATCACGAGCAAGATCGCGATATTCTTCGCGATCCCACTCGCTCGAGGAGTTCGCTTCGCGAAAAAAAAAAAAATAAAAGAAAAAAAAGTTACGACCGCCATAAAGATCCCATATATCCTCGACAACTCCGCCAAGGCAATCCGTCTCGAGACAAATCCGGCCGGCCGGATTGCGCAACATCTCCGTGACATCCGCGGCGACAGGTGTGTACGAGAAAAAGACACAGAATCGTCGTCGACGCACCGTGAATAGACGGACGGAAGGGGCTGATCTCATCGTTTACAACGCGTGTCGTGAGATAGACAAATTGACCGGCGGTGAAACGCACCTGCGTACTCTATGCGCGGCGCACACTCGGGGCGGAGGAAGGGGCAAAGGGGGATGAGGAGCGAGAGGGGGCGTGAGGGGGGGGCGGGCGGGCGGTCGAGGCGTTTTGTTGCGTGCTGGGCGCGACGCACGACGGACAACGAAAATAAACGGCGTCGCGCCGTCTACGCGCGCGGCCTACGAGGCTCGCGACCTCGCGTCCATTCCTCTCGCCAACGGCGAGATCAGATCTCATTTCTATCTTCCCCTCCCCCGTCTTCTCTCTCTTTTATCTCTCCGTTCAATTTCATTGTGAGATATAAATCGGATCGGCCGATCGCCCCAGCGCGATCCCTTCCAATTTAACGCGCCGTCCATTCAAGCTTCTGTCTCTCTCTCTCTCTCTCTCTCTCTCTCTCTCTCTCACTCTCTCGTGTTCCTTTCATCTCGTAATATTTTAGAAAAGATTAAAATATCATCTGAGGGCCCCCCTCTCTCCTCTCTCTCTCTCCCTCTCTCTCCCTCTCTCTCCTTCACCCCTGCTCCCTCTCCCTGTCTCTCTCTCTCTCTCTCTCTCTCTCTCTCTCTCTCTCTCTCTCTCTCTCTCTCTCGTGTTACGTTCATCTCGTAATATTTTAGAAAAGATTAAAATATCATCGTCATATCTGCCGGCCATTGTTTAGATCCTCGAGAGGGATCTTTTTAAAAATCTGAGAGAAAAATGGCTCAAAGAAAGAATGTCTCTCGAAGATTTTCAAAGATTTGAAATGTTTGGGACCAAGAAATTTTAATAAGGAAAAACTGACGATAATTGACAGATATTTGGACAATGGTCAGTAGATATAACAACAGAGTTCTCTATGATTTAGATATTTATAAATCACAATGAAAAATATTTATATTATGTGAAGAAGAGAATTTGAGAAAGCAATACGCAAATTCGTGATTTTAGACTAACGCCACGTTACTGCGGCATGTGACAGAACTCGAGATAAAAATTTGAAATGTTTGGGACCAAGAAATTTTAATAAGGAAAAACTGACGATAATTGACAGATATTTGGACAATGGTCAGTAGATATAACAACAGAGTTCTCTATGATTTAGATATTTATAAATCACAATGAAAAATATTTATATTATGTGAAGAAGAGAATTTGAGAAAGCAATAAATCACGAAAATTCGTGATTTTAGACTAACGCCACGTTACTGCGGCATGTGACAGAACTCGAGATAAAAGATTGGACACACGCATAGAAAGTATGAATGGCTCTAATCTAGACCATAAGCGGAAAGTATCCGCTGGAGTGATACAGTACTTAAGAAACGAGGCTTGTTATCATTTTCTGATGGGCGTAAGATGCGTAGAAACGTTCCTTCCTTCTACCGTTGATAAAAGAACGTAACGTCCATCGTTATCCTTTTTGTTGCGTTACTTTACTACGTCTCACTCGCTTACACGAGCAATCTATGCTTCTTATGTCTATGGCGGCACTAATGTCGTGTCGAATATGTGCTTATGTAAAACAGCGAGGCGGTTTGTGTAATAATATGTATGATGATAATTCTCGAAATTTGAAATGTTATCTCGAAGGATGTGACTTCCTGGAAAAACCTCAGCGGCGAGAAGAAAAGAGAAGAGGGTAAGCGCTTCATTGATACATGAAAGCATTAAGAGCTCTGCTTATCTCTATTGTGGCACGGTGGTCCCTTCTAGGAAATTTACGACCCTACAATAATCTAATCCCTAAACTAGCGAGCGTCCGATTTCACGAATGGCCGACATGTGATTCTTTCACCAAAATGAAGCTACAAACAAAATATCGAGATATTTTATAATAAACGAGATATATATTTTATAACAATCAATTTTTCTTATTATTTTCGAGATAAAAAATTTAATATATATATATATATTTTTTTTTTTTAAGCTTCCTTTAAGACTTGGTTTTAATTTACAATTCAATCTTCCTCGCCATTACCTTTATGATATTTTTATGTAATAATGTACGCGACACGAATTTTTATTATGCACATTTATTAATTGCAACGTTTTATTTGATTGCTATTAATTATAATAAAGTTTCGAATGAAATCACATTTTACCGATGAAGTCGATTGTCTATTATTTTTTTTCCTTCCACTTGCACACGACTTGTCGCCTCGTTCTCGTACTTTGCGCGATTGGGTTCCGCAAAAATCCTTTCCTAAGTTATTCACACGGTTTCGCGGACACATACGTGACACGCGGCCAGCGTTAAGCCGGCTGTCATTGAAGCGAAAACGTATTACGTGCGCGTTGCGTAAGCGAATCGCCCCGGCCCTGCTCATCACGTTCCCAAAGGAGGAAGAAGGAACATATGTCACGTTCCTGAAAGAGAAACAGGTTGATCGAACTCTGCGCTTCGCTCCGCGTCTACATGTGACCGGAGTTGATGCGTTAGTCGGTTTTTAAATTATATATTAATTAATTTATAGTATAATAAAAACTCAATCTTTCTGATTTTCAAAGGAACAACAATGAGATCTGATTCGACCGTATGTTCCTTCTTTATAAGCGGATTATCGTCTTTCATCTACTTTTTTTTTTTGCTTTTAATAATCTCTTCGTTCGAACGTGAACGCAAAATTGAATCGGTACACGCAAAGAAATGATAGCGCTGCAAAGTCTACGGAGTTGTTCTCTCGCACAACTATCCCTATTGCGCAACACAAGACACCTCGATTCCGGCAAGGTACTGACGACTGCCAAGAAAACCGAAAACGCCAAGTAGTTCTTCCCGTCTTCTTGGAAAATCGTCTGGCTACTTGGTAGATATTTGCGGACGAGACGCATGTACTCGCCAGTATACGTCTACTAAATTATATCGCGTCTACACAAAAATTTTCCCGAATGTCCTTTTTCCGGACAGGACGAGGATCCTTTAGTCGAGCTCTAGAAAAACCGATAATCTCAATCGCGCTTTCGAAAATAAATGCGCGCGCGAGACAATCGTCTTTCGAGATCACAATCTTGAAATCTCCATTTGACGCAGCTACAATTCTTACATACATGATCGTCGAAGGTAAAGGGAAATGCATGACAATTGCTTCGAAGTACAGAAAACTGAAGTGAGACAGTATTTTCCGCGAAAAGAGAGAGATAACGACTTTACGACGATAAATCGCTACATTCCTTTGATGATACTTGGTGAAAAGGTCGATTATTTCGACTCAATCGTTCTCGTTTAAATTCGATCTCGCGTGTAACAGCATCCGCGATTGTCGTAGAGACGGATCGATAATTGTGAGAGCGACGTTGTAACGTCGTACATCTCTCTTAACCCGATTCCTTGACCCGACTCGCAACTAGCTCCGACCGGCTCGTCGAGCACGAGGAAGCCTCTCTTAATCGCGCGCGAGTCATCTCAAGACGAATTCCTTCTTTGTATTCGAGATGACGTTGACGTCATCAATGTTCCGCGATAATCGTCGTATATACGTGTTGAGGGGCGAGTTGAAATTTTCCTAGGAGCACGTGATCGCGTGGTAAGAACCCAGGCCTTATTCCGTTCGCTCGTAGCGTGATACCGCGTCATCGCGCGGATTCTTTTATTCTGCGCCGCGTATGTACGCGTCGTCGCCTCGTATCACGTCGCATCCGTCACGCTACCTAAAGCACGTGCGTAGGCGTCCTTACGTAAATGATCGACTTGTTTGCACTCCGCGTGACTGGGAAAAACACAATGTAGATACAGAAAAAGACACGGGTACGTTCGAGAAACGAGAACGTCCGCCGCCATCGACGCGTTTGTCAAAAATACGCTGACATTTCGAATATTAATATTGGATTGTCCAAATCTTATTTTGCGCTCCTTCGTATCCTCGTTAAATTCACACACTTATACTTAGCTATTCCGGAATCACTCGAATCGATTACTGATATCGCGAATGACGGATAGATAATTTAAAGAAACATTGCACGTGGAGCGACATTTTTTCGAAACAGCTGCGTCGGGGCAAGATACACATGTCGCGTCATATATATTACTTACACAGCGACAGATAAATGATAAGGCGCGCGTCCGGGCGCGATCTGATATTATAGAGCGATCGATCATCGGGGCGAATATATGAGTAATTAGACGTGGACGTCTTCTTGGAACTACGCGACTTCCGCGAAGCGAAGGCACGCGGTGTCTCGTATAATCGCGTTGAGATATAATTACGAATTGAGATCTAATTCGAACCATCAAAATTCCACGAGGATTCGCACGCCCCGATTACGCGTATGCCGCGTTCCTTAGGAATTATTTCTGATTTATTTCTCGGAACATCATCGTTAACCGAGTTTATATATCGAAACGTTTACGCGACGTAAACGTTTCGATATGTAAATTTGATACCGCGTGATCAAATTATATTGCGCTCAATTTTACGTGTTGTAAGCCGAATCGTCGATGAAAGGAAGGATAGTCGTGCGTTTTGACGGAATCAAAATATACTCGTGTGTCCGTTAATGACACATCGTTATTAATGCCTGCGTGTTATATTAGATCCTAAACGCGCGTTTCGATTAAAGGAATATTTATAATTTCTAAATGATGTATGCTGTTATTATGCTAACCCTTTGAGGAAAAGTCCAACATCTGTCTTTTTCACTGCGAGAAAAAAAGGTGAACATTTCAAGTAAGAGAGAAATCGCACAGTTTCTACTAAATTCCGTCAAAGAATAATTTCTAATTGAGCAAAAAGTTATTTATAATAATAATCTTATAGTTTTATTCAGCCCAATAAATACGCGCGTTTAATTTAAAGCCTTATCGAAAATTCATCATGGAAAAGAAAAGACGAAGAAAAAACGCGATCTGTATTATTACTGCGTCATTTCACGAAACGCACGCAACAACGTTTCGTAGGGTAATATTTCTCCTCTTCTTATAGATTTCCGTCTCTAGGACGCAGTACCATATGTTTCTCTTTATCGGGAGCGTACGTGAAAGCAAACCCCCACCTCCATCTCCTTCTCTTCCTCCATTCATCGTTCTCATTCTCATTGGGCGTTTCGAAAAAAATATTGCATCATCCCGTGTCTACCTTGACCGCACCTCACGAAAACTTGACCGTTTCGGGAGAAGCCCCGAGAATGCCTTACGATTTCACACACACGACAGGCATATATATATAGGGAAAGAGGGACCGATCTTCACTCGGCCGACAAACTGCGTCGTTTCTCTATATTATTTAGTACTCCTCTCCGGAAGCGAAAATGACGCAATTCGGATCTCGAGGGCGATCGTAAGTTACGGCGGCTTCTTCCAACACCCTATCTGTACGATTTCACACACACGACAGGCATGCATATATATATATATATATATATATACAAATTATATACAAATATATCTTTATTTACGAAACGGTTCGAGATTGTAATCGATCGTAAACACGCATCGCGCGCCTTAAAAACGAGAGATGTAGAGCGAGCGTCTCGTTGCGGAACGAAGTTTATACGATATTATTAGACGCTACACGAGAGGATTTCGTTCGTCGGACAGTGACCGAATTTTTCGATGCGAATGCCCGCGATCGAGATAACGCCATGTTGGATTATTTTCATCGTCGCAGAGATTATCCCGTTGTTATTTATCGCGCGTACTCGTATTGTTTCGCGCGCGCAAAATTGGAAAGAAGAGGAAAAAAGAAAAAACAAATACGTAGATCATCGTCGATCTACGTATAACGACGACGAGCCGAGACGGAGATCGTAATACATTGAAACAATCCCGACGTAAGAGGCACGGGCCCCCGCGATTGGTCGAGAGATCGACGGGCCCCCGTCGAGCCTCTCCGGATTCTCTCGAGGGAGAGACTCATGTATATCTATACAAGAAGCTATATGTCACGAGCCGCGATTGACACGAAACATCCCGTAGTAGTCCATACAGCATAGAACATTGCAGCAATATTGCAGCAATGTTGCAGCAATGCTGTGGCAATATTCGTGCAATATTCATGCTATATGGGAAATTTCGCCTTATTTTTCTTTATCTTTTTTTTCTTTTTTTTTTT
>NW_021851451.1:1038369-1042508 GCF_003651465.1 Formica exsecta | reverse complement strand
ATATAATCATATATAAAAAATATCTGAAATTTCATATATAATCAGATCTAGTCACATATGATTATGTAAAGAAAATATCATATTGCGGGTAAAAAATTGTCAAATTCCGGATATTATTATTATATGTATATGACCAGATCATATCGTGACAAATTTCAGTATATGTTTTTCTCTTAAATCCAATTTTTCTATAAAATACATTTATATTTACATTTATATTTATCCTATATTTGCATATTGTAATTTTATATTTGTCGTATTAAAGGTATCTTTACAATCTATCGCGATAATACATCACTAGCTGAAACAAGGATTGCTTAAAAATGCGTAGATTACTCTAATCTGCTTTTGCACTAATCATAAATAATACAAGAATACTATAAGTTTACGTTTTATTACATTTAAAATTGCAACTGCTATTAATGGTATCTATTACTAAAGATTTATATGTAATATGTGTATCTTCCATTTTAATTCAATATAATATTTCAATATAATATTCAATATAATTTCAATATAATATTATCCCACCGATGTAGTATTATTTAGATTCCTCTCCTTCATGAGCTTGAGTACTCTCTTGTACACGAGTCTGGGCGCATCTTTAGCCCATGTAAAATCTGAGTGACTAAATTTGGGCCACGGCACTTCGTACATGTCCACTACTTTGGGCAATAGGCGGTAGAGCTTCTTCACATCCTTAAAAAAATATTTATTTTTTTGGGAAATTTTCCCTTTTTTTTTTTTTTTTTTTTTTTTTTTTTTTTTTTTTTTTTTTTACACACGCAAATCGCGCACATCTCTGTGAAACTGGATGGAACGCGATCGAGGATCGCGCCGATGGCTCGTTCTAGATCCCGCGACTCGTACGGCACGTCCGAGAGCGTGACCTATGACGAATACGCACTACGTCCGTCGATTGGATGAATTAAAAGAATGGGGAAAATTGTCAACGATGAAGAAATTTGTTTGTGCTTTACAGAAGCTGGGGGTTAAGTTCATTACTACGGAAAAATATCTTAATGACCGCGGAATAACGACGATTGCTTCAATGTCGAGGAGGGAATGGTCTTTTTCCCCGAACGGATCTGGGAATCGGAAGGGTTCTATTTAGACGAATTAAAAGCTCTTCGGAAAACTTGAGCGTGCGAATAACAATAAAATTTAATCGAGAGAAATTTTGATTCGACTTGTTTCGTCGTGATATTTACATCGAAAAATAACATGTTGTATGATATACGACAGACTTTTTGTCCAATTTTCAATTTTGATAGAAAATGTGCTACTAGATTCGTTACAAATTTTATCATTGAAATATTTATAGTTAGTAAGGATATAGGGGATGAACCGTTTTATCTTTATTTTATATCATTATCATATTATACGGAAATTTACCACAAACACACCAAAACTTTCTATACTATAAAAAAACAGGTGGATTTTCCTATTTGAATTTTATTTTTTTATTTTTTTATTTGAATATCCCTTAAAAAATATTTATCGTATATTTTTCTATTCCAGATACTGATCTGCGTTCAGATCAGTATCTGGAATAGCTAGCTGACAGCTTCCAAAATAATATTACATCAGACAGATTTAAAAAGGAAAGCGCTCGTTTCAGACGCAGATGTTTCAATCTTCTTTTTCTCCCTGGTGCATTAATCTATTTCCGAAATTTCCAAAAGAATAAAGTTGCGTGACGTTGCACAGTTATACATATATTCACTAAGCAATAATTAAAGAATGAAAGACATATCATAACAAGTCTATCCTAAAACGTTTCTGTTGAATAGCATAATCACGATTGCGAGTTTAATAGTATCAAAATCAATCGATTATTATTTATTTGCGTGTGACACGCATTAAATTACATATAAAGCGCGTATGAAACAATTCCGAAACCTTTGAAATTCACGATGTAAAGGATTTTAATAATCGTATACGTGAGAAAAGAGTGAATAAAAAAAGATAAGAGTTTTTTTCCCTTCGCCTCATCTGATCTCTCGGATCAAGAAATCCAGCGAAAAGATTGACGACATACCGCGCTAGTGGCGCCTTGAGAGGAAATACCTTGTTTTCCCCGCCATTGAGACACGTGCTCCACGCGCGTGCACCCACGAGATCTATCGATCTCGTTAAATGCGAAGAATCAAACGGACAGAAAGATCGCGCAGTTAGAGCCGTCTTATTACACATACATTCCTTGTTGTTATTATTATTATAACGTCTAAGTTCCCTCTCTTCCTCTCCTTTTCTCTCTCTCTCTCTCTCTCTCTTTTTCTTTCTCTCTCGATATTGGTCTCGGTCTCGCATTCTCTCTCTCTCTCTCTCTCTCTCCTCGTTTCCCTGCCTAAATCTTTCTTCCCTCCTCCCCTCCCCCTCCCCTCCTTTCCGTCGGCGAGTGATACTCTGGCACAGCGGCTAGCCCAGCCTATATAAACCTCCGGCGACTCGAAAGCGTCCTCACTCTATACGAGAAGACAGTCTATGTATAAAGTCTCGTGGCTCATACACGAAGAATTAACACGCGCGATATAACTCGGTCAGTTGAAAGAGAGAGAGAGAGAGAGGACGACGCTCGTGTATTATGGTACATCTCGAGTAAAAGAGGGAAAGCGACACTCCATCGACTATTTTTGCGATAGGCGCGAAACAACCCCGCGAGCGAACCCTATTGTCGGCGCCTCCTTGAACGAAGCGCTCCGTTTTCGCGCCTCGCCGCGCTCTACTCTCAACAGTGTCACGAGATATATAATCCTGCGCGAAGGATCTCTCGCCGCATCCGCGAGGGGAGAAGGATAAACGCGAGTCCGCGGAAAGAGACAGAAGCGATACCGAAGGAAGTAAGGGAGAGGAAGCTTCGAGAGGGAGAGATCCATCGTTCATCATCCGGTATCTCCACATACGCGAGTGGAAATGTTGAACTCGTGTACAAGCTGGCACGTGAGGCTAATCGTCATCGTCATGCTCGTGGTTACCATATACTACCCGGTTTTGATTGACACGGCGGTGGTCCGTTCCGAGGTAAGATTCAATCGAATGTAAAAATAAGAGAAAGAAAAAATCATGGGATTCGAACTAGAAACGCGTAGTAAAAAAGAGAGAGAGAGAGAGAGAGAGAGAGAGACGGGGGGGAGAGAGAAAGAAGATTCTAGCAAAAAGATGATCCGAAGCCGTTAGAGCGGAAGTCGTTTTGTGGTCACAGTTTGCGTGTCTCTATGAATGACGTATTTCGCGGAACAGATATAGAAAGAAAACGTAGATCGTTCTTTCTTGGAAAAATGTAGATTGTAATTCTAGAATATGCTCTTAAAGTTCGGCCATCAATTTCTCTCCGAAACGCTCTATATAATTATATAACTCATTTACAACTGTTGAATAAGGTTTCAGCTTTTCATTTGCAACAGAATAAGAAAAATTAATATGTAAATCCCGTTGATGATGTACGTATAAATCGCGACACATGTATCTCGCACATACGAGGTATCCAATGTGAATAGATTACGGTTCTTTTTTTTCTTTTTACTCCATTCCTCGAGAGATTTCGCGCTTATCGCGCATCGAGTAAGCTGAATCGATTTAAATCGCTACGATTGTAGGATACTTATTAGACGTGTTATGACGTATATTCAAGAGTACGAGGTCCTTCGGTCATTTATCGAATCGTCGCGCTGGCGTGCTAGCAGCTCGAGTAGCTTCATTCATGAATCCGACCCTCACTCGAGAGTTTCGGGCCTTTCAAGAATACTAGATAAACGTGAATTTTTTTTCCATTTGTCATGCGAAAACTACTCGTTCGCCATTCGATGCAAATTAAACCCCATATATCAATTATTAATATCTTTATAGATCGCGATTGAGAGAATAAAAAATATTGGAAGTCACTTAATTGTAAGGAATATAATTTACTTTCTGCGAATTTCATCGCGTAACTCATTTGTCAAAGTGCGCGATTGAATCGACGCGAATAATATTTTCCCTCTCTCAGAGGGATATCTCTTTTATAAAGAGATATTCGATTCTCGTTTCAATACGCGACGCGCGCGTACAGAAACATATTTGTATAAGCATTTTTGTTTTCATTTATAGACTGATTCGAAATGACATAAAGGAAAGATTTTAAGATATATATATATATA
>NW_021851451.1:1032761-1038132 GCF_003651465.1 Formica exsecta | reverse complement strand
TATATATATATTACGAGTGACGTGGAGAGGCTACTGAATCGTTACGAGATTCATTTCGCAGATGGCGACGACTCTTCATTCATGAATGGCGTTTGCAACAATTATCTCCGGTTAAAACGTCATTAGCGACGTATTATCTCTCTCCAATGCATCTTTTCCCCTTTTCTCTACCCGATTCAGATTGACTCGTGTGTTTCCAGAAATGCAGAAAATTTTACGCTCCGAAAATACTCGATGCTTTTAACCCAAAATTCATCGATTTATATGAATCGTTATTTTACAACAAAATTGTTAATTCTATAAAGTATATATAATTTTATTAGATAAGAAAGAGAAAAGTATTTTGCACACCTTTTTATCTCTCGTTTGAAATTTTGCATTTTACCATATATGTAAACATTTCTTTAAATTTTTTATTGGAAAAAGAGTAGTAGATCAAACGTTATTTCGTTCGCTGCTTCCTCTTCTTCTCAAGATCCTTCCCATCTTTTGTAGATATTACGAAGTTCCCAGTATCTAAAAATAAATGCATCATGTTAGAACTTTTAATAAAAAGAAATGATACCTTCTTAATCGCGATACTAGATGGTCGAATCGTTAAATAAATCGCAATTTCACCATTAAAATATTAGCACAATGTATTATTATTATATAATAATTCACATGGAAAAAGTAGATAGTCCAATTTTCCACCAATTTTACTTTCAAGCATTAAAGTAACGTTTAATTAAAAATTATTAAGACGTTGGTTACTAAAAGGGAGCAAAAATAAGGAAGCGAATAAAATATTTGTACGTTAAATGAAGGCAAAGAAGAGTCTCGAGAACGCGTGTATATTTAATTACAGACGTTGGATGAGCAGTTACTGCTTAGAGCCCTGAGTGGTCCTAGGAATACAAGAATCTCACGGTCCACGGAAAACAGCGACGAGGCGGATGCGCCGATACGGTATTGTTACAACTCGGCCTGCGGATGGGCGGTCTATCATCCGTACATGCGCAGCATTGAATATTTCATGAAAAACACGTAAGTAAACTATGCGTTATTAAGGTACGATAATGTTAATTCGATATACAAGCTTTGAGAAATGGGGGATTTTATGCAACGCGTTTATATGAAATTGTCTTACGAGGTGGAATCAAAAGTTCTATTATACTCTGAAAAAGTCGAAGTAGAAATTACGTGCCGAGTTTTATTTTATTTCGCGAGTCAAAATTAATTTAAGGACTTTTCCGTGTATTTTTAAATGATAATTAATGTCTAATAATAATTAATGTCATAATATAATATGCGATTATTAATATTTTAGTTTGTTTAAATATTGACTAATTTTGCAATACATATATCTGAATCAAAAATATGAAAATTTAAGTAAATGCTTTAAAAAAGAAAAGAAATTTTTCATAATTTATATGTAACTAGACTTAATAATATATTTTTGTTATCTAGATACTAAGAAAAGTATTTCTTTTTAAAGACGCGACACAAATATTTAACGAAATTACTGAAAATATAAAAGATGAAACAGTCGTCAAAAGATTTAATAAATCAATTATCGCGTATTTTCTCCGAACTAATTTTTTAAACTATAAAAAAATGTCCAGATTATAATATCCGACAGATCTCCGTTTATCAGTTACACGGAAGAGAATCGCGTAGGAATATAATAGCGCGGACGGACTCAGATTATTCGACACGCATCGGAAATACATAATAAATTTCTGACGGATTCTCTCGCTTTGATTTATACAGCTGCGACTGCCCGGACACGAGCTACAAGTGCGTGCGCTCCGGCGACGACCTGTCCGCGAGCGCGTACGTGTACCGCTGCCGCCAGAACACGACGGCGGACGACATCGAGTTTCCGGAGGACGCCAACTGAGACGAGGCCGGCGGCATCGTCGCGGGGCCTCCCCCTCGCGTGGTCACGCCAACCTGAGATTAGCGGGCGCGACGCGCGACGTCTTCGCGATCCATCACCGCCGGGCTCCTCGACGTAATTAGCCCTCTACGCTAATGTACGCTTCCGAAAGCGATCATCTCTACCCCACCATCTGATCAGCTCCTAGCTTCGCTAGAGCGAGGATCAACGGATCGAGTGACCACCGGGTTCCTCCGCTATTGTCAAAGTTCGAATTAGGTACTTACGAGTACAAATGGAGAGCGCCAGGCGCGACAAGCATATATATAGTTAATTCCCATTTGGACTAATAATCTTACAAATGAAAAGAAGGGAACTTTTTTAACGCGCGATATGCAGAGTATATATTAACACATTAGGCTCCGGTACAAATGTCCACATTTTAAGCTCGCTCGATTTATCGTCATCGATATCATTTCCCGATGAATCCAAGCGATAACTAAAGAGTCTAACGAATCGTCTCTATTCATCATAATTTTTGATCATAATTTTTTTATTTTTATTTGCACTGTCGCGATGTACTTCAAATTTCATGCCCATTCATCGATTCGTCTCTCTCTCTCTCTCTCTCACTGGATATTTTATATAATTAGCGATAAATAGCGGCCTTATAGTAATCGGTAATAAAATATATATCGGATAAGAAAATATGACGTTAACTGTACAAAAGGAAAGAAGTTTAGTATACGTTTTCGCAGGCACGTTCATCATTTGAGCAACAATCGTACGATTTAAACGTTAAAAAATCCGACGTCTCCTCCTCCATCATCTGTGTGTATAGGATTTAGATATAGATCGAATAATTCTAAAGATTTATCGATGCAGGCTAACGGTCTAATTTATAGCTACATTACGTTATTATTGATTATGCCAAAAAAAGAAGCTATGACAACCGCGAAATTAATGCCGATTTCGCTACAATTTGATAGCGAATCAACTAAATATTCAATTCGCATAATTTGCAACTATTCGGATCTTATTCCGATTATTAGCCTATATTCGATATGATTCTCGACTTGTAATAAAGTGCAAAATCAGACGTATATATAAATGTAGAAAAATACCTTTTACAACGCGCTTACATATTTCTTCACCTTACATTTGTACTTAATCGAAGAAGTCGTTACGAAATAATCAGAAAAAGAAAATGATTCTTCCTTTTCGTATAATAATGTATTATTTATAATGAGAAATTTTAACTGCGGTCGTCCGTATCCGTTACTTAACGATCATGCGAGTATCGATATGAATACGAGCGTAAGTCGTTTTTATCCGTGACCTTTTGCTTTAATCGCACGGGTAAAGTTGTCGAACTGTCGACCACAAAATTGCGAACAAAGCAGATCATGCATGAAACGCACATATATACTATATGCGTAAGCATCGCGTAATCTTTCACAAACTCGATAAAGAGGGAAAGAAAATGTGGACCAAACGAACTGAAACGCAGTGTGTCAAAAAATTCGCGCGAAGCACAAGTAATATATATTTTAAGTCACGGAAGTAATTTTTTTTTTAAAGCTACAGCTATACCAAACTATTGTCATATTTTTGATAATAGCATCAAAATCACGTAAATTCAACTGCGGTGAACGAAACTGGTAGCGGTACCGGTTTAGTACTGATTAGTCTTGATTTCGATACGCACATTCTGGAAAAATAAGGTACCACACGTTTCTCTCAATCTGACTCGGAACTCGTAATACAGATGTATGAAAACGTCTCAAGGAGACGAGCTTAGATTAAGAATAAGAAATAAATATTTTCATTTCGTTGTATTCGCATACGCAACATTTCATTTGTTATGTAATATACAGGAAACGTAAATTATAATTACGCGATTAAATATCGCGATCGATGTATTGTATAAATATTGTCTCTAATTTTATCACTTTTAATATAATAAAAACTAGTTGCAAAACTTGCGACTATTCTTCACTATTATTTTTCATACATTTCTTTTCTCCTCTATATTTATTGCGTATTCCTATAAAAAACCCGTATCCGAACCCATTTATTTTGAGAGAAGTATTATTGCACAACACAAAAAGGGGATAAGAAGAAGAACGCACAAGCTGATGTGTATATATATATATATGAAACTACGGGGAAAAATTGCCAACAACAAAAACAGCGCTTCTTAATATTATAATATATAGTTTTATTAATATTATAATAATATTATTTTTGTGTGCAAAATATATATCAACATTAAATTATTATCTCGAGTAGTAAAATTGCCTGTACATTGATTTTTGATATACACATAAACCTTTAAAATTAGCAATTTTTCTCGTAAAATACAGTAATATAGTCAGAAGTATAATCAGACATCGGGAAGACCGCGTTCCTCGTCCCTCTCTCTTTTCTTCGTTTGGTGTTAAAAAATTAATTGACCGGATAGAGAAGTGACGTTAAAAGGATAAATGGCGAAATGTTCGATTCAAATTAACAAGTTGAATAAATCGGAATAAGCCCTAGACGGCTGCACATTTACAGCGCTTACGCGTTTTAAGCGCGATTAGAGTGAAAAAATATATATTTTTTAATGAAGGCCACCATACATATACTATGAGCTGAATCTCTGGATATAAATTGCCAACTTGTTAATTTGAATTATATATTTTAACATTTATCCCTTTTTTATTTTTCTCTCTCCTGTTCCCTTCCCCTTATTTCTCCTTCCCTCTTGAGGCTGTGGCTTCCTCTCTTTCTCTTTCTCCACATTTATTTCGCCGACGAGGAAATGCTTCAATAAATATACAACCACAGTATCGTGCATTAGAATTACAAGTATTACGGTATGTATAATGTATAGTACGACTACATTATATATTATATTATAATTAAATATCTAATTTTATCTTATTCTTAATCTAAGTTTTCTTTTATCGAATAGAAAGTCACATACACACATATTTGTAGAAGAAGCAGGGAGAACGAAACTCCACTTAAATATATGTAATTGCCATATAGACGCGTGTTTACCCAGAAAATGATTTGTGCTCGTGTCGCGCGCAAATATCATTTTTACACCGTTTTGACTAAGCTCCGCTCACACAGATATTTGCGGATCACACATGCAGGTTCTTATAATGCTCTTATAACGTGCTGTAAATTATGTGCTGCCGAGAAATCGCACTTTATTGCATTTATGACATTATATACTAGAAAACTGACATAACACGATTAGACGTGTCGTATGATCGCGCGTGATAGGTCAATGACACTTTCCAGCCTTAGCCTTCCACGCTACGTTGATTTTCAGCGTACTCGACTCTATCGCACTGCCCAGGAACATTACCGTTTCTACATCTTTAATGGTTCTACGTTGCGGCCTGGAGGGCGAATTGAACATAAACTCTAAAGTTTCCTTTATACATATCTATACATTTTTTATATATACACGTGTGTTTGTGTGCATGTACATACATATGTGTATATATATAT
>NW_021851451.1:1031081-1031891 GCF_003651465.1 Formica exsecta | reverse complement strand
TATATATATATATATACACGACAGACGTATAAATGTATATATGTACATTGTTCAAATGTATATGTATAATTATAAACATATTTTTAGGTATTTATAGATACAAATGTACGCACATTTCATCGAAAAACGGGGACCTGGAAAAAGGCTAGAAAAATTTCTGTTTTATTTTCTTATAAACGTGATATAGTTGATATTTACAACTTTCTGTCACGGATGAAATACGCGCACATCTGCATCTACATATATGTACATATTCACTAAAATATCGTGAATAACATCGAGACGCAAATCATATCCAAATCATATATAAATATATAAATATGCGAAATGCATTAATCTTCGAAGTTGCATAACACATCTCCGTATTGATGTCATAAAACAAATGCGGCAAATTGATTAAATGTTAATCTTGCGAGCACGTAGAACGCAATAAAAATAATTGCAACAAAAATTGTTTAATGCAGTATGAATTCAGTGCGATAGTATCAAATCACCCAGCGTATAAAATTCCCACTCGCTCTATCTCTCTTTGTGTAAAAATATATATGTATACATATATATAATACGATATATAATATATAACATATGGACGGTCACACATTGACCAAGTACACTCTTCAAATCAATATTGTTTTAATCGACGGCCAAACCTTTAAACCTTTTTGAATATCGAGTGCTGTCTGTCTGTATAAAATAAAATTATATTTGCTAGCTTTCTTGCATAAAAACAAAATCATGTTTCAAAAATTTCTGTCTCGAGTAAAAATCGTATCCGAATCCGCCGCGCATTAGCAGTTGCAAAACAAAAAA
>NW_021851451.1:1025820-1031055 GCF_003651465.1 Formica exsecta | reverse complement strand
CGAAAGTAACCCGTTTTCGTAATATTGACTGATAATAACGTAAACTTTTTCCAAGTTTAACTCTCTATTCGTGAAATCAGTCGAGCGTGCAAATCGCCCGTGAAAATATTAACGAACCCCCCCCGCATTAGAAGTTGAAAAAAAAAAAAAAAAAAAAAAAATAACTTTCGCTGATACGAGATTAATTGTGCCGAGCGTAGCGATATTGGAAAATTTTAAATAACAAGAGAAATTCCGTCGAGTAAGATTAGACACACGGCTCCGAAGTCAATAGATCAGATTGCAGACGTTCTACTTTGAAACGATTGTATTGCCGATAAGGAGAACGTGTCTGATCATTGTTCGTTACAACTCGTGTCCTATGGGGAATCAAATTCTCGTAGCGTCCCATCAGCCAATCTTGACACAATCGATGTTGAGTGTCCGTGCCATTCTTCGATATCCACGATGCGTGCCAATGGTGGAATTTCGTGTCCATACGCTTCGTTACAGCTGGATGAGACTGTCGAGAAAAAAATGTTATAAATAAATTTTTTTACATATCCAAGACATGTGAACATATTAAAAATAAATCATCGCATCGCGTTATATATAAATATTATATATTATATACAGGGTGTCCGGTAAAGATTGTGCCAACGCTCGTGTGCGGCGGCGCACACTTCACAGCGCGGGGCTCACTGACGTGCGCCCGGCTAAAAGTCGGCGCTGATTGATCAGATTTTACTCAATAATAACTCCTTTATTAAGCGTTATATAAAAAAATGTTACAGGACTTTTCTGTTCAGTTTACTGTGCTCTAGCCGCTCACGAGCGTTGGCACAATCTTTACCGGACACCCTGTATAACACTAATATGTAATATATACTTTTGAAAGAGAGATGCAAAAGTATTCCAATAATTGCAAACGTACCATCCTAGCGCGGTTGATAGACTTCTGTTTGTAAAGAAACCTGTCCTTATGAACAATGAAAAGCATGGTATAGCTGTTTGGATTAAATCTACATTGCGTCTCGTCGGAATTGATAATGTCGGGAGCGTCGACCGAGCTGTAACAAATTTAGATCAAATATAGAATAAAATCCAGTTAATATTTAGGCTAATCCATGCGTTAGGTATACTTACTCTGTGACTCTCTCCGGATGATTGGTATTAAGCAAAGATTGTTTCTCCTTTGCTAATCTCGCAGCGTGTTTTCGATAAGACTTAATATTGCGATAGAGAAAGATGGGCTTCCGTCCCGCCGAAGCTCTGCCTAAGGAACTCCAACTATTTCCGTCCATCTACAACAAATCGTGAGATACGGCGTTATTTTTAAATAATACTTTGAGCTAAAATTAAATAAATAAAATAAGATATAAAATATATCTTTTTGGATATTATACATCGCGATTAAAAAAAAGCTTATTGTTAGAATAATATACATATAAGCAAAATACAAAATTTTCATATAATAAAAAAAATTTATGTATTCTTAAAATAGTAAAGTTTAAATGTTTAAGTGTTGATCGCTTATTATTATTTTATCCATATATTTTGCAAAGTGTATCAATAAACAAAAGATAAATGATATAATATCTAATAATCACCAATAAAAGAATCATCTCTCCGTAAAACAGCTGTGAATGAATGAGAGAGTGAGAAAAAACAAAAGAAATTATTATTATTCTAGCTTGAAATATATATATATATATAATTGAGGAATACAGAAGGTATATTTCTTGAATCCCATTATATTAAAACTGACAACAAATTTTTATAGAGAACTGAGAGAAGTTGTTTTTCACACAGTTATAAAAACGAGTTTATGGAAATATATAAAAGTATAGAATAAAAAAATTTGTAATGGAAATAAAATTGTATTGCAAAGTAATTTTTACTTACGAACGTGCATAATTGATTGATATATTCATTTATGAATGGTAAAAAATTAATTTTTTTTTTTTTTATTTATCGCTCTACAATTACTTTAATGAAATTTTAATTTGCAGTTTAATTATATTTTGATAGAGAAGAGAAAAATCGATACACAAAAAATATATAAATATAAAAGCGAATTTCGTACACGATAGTTTGCGCGATTATAAAACTTTTACGACGTATCCTATAATTTTATCGTGCGAGACGTAACGCTTTTATTTACAAAATTTTTCTCTCGATCCGTATTTATACCCCCTTTCTACATTATATTGTTGCAAATTGTACAAACTATAATAAAGATACATAAAAAATATATAATATATAAAAACTCATAAGAGAGAGACAGAGTGCCGCGGCAATTTTCTTATCTCTCATTCGCACATTCTTGTCATACACCCACGTTTGTGGTCAGAGTATTGATAACGGATATCGATCGAGTGCCCGTCCGGGGACCTGGGGGGGGGGGGGGAGAAAGGGGGGAAGCGCGTATCAAACTCGATTATGCGGGGGTGCAGGAGCGATGGACGAGTCGAAATTGTTGCGCATACGCCACTGGAATAAAGTGGGAGAGTACATACATCGGCGCGGGCAGGTTGCTCGAGCAACGAAGCAGCGCCGCCGCCACCGCGGCCGCCGCCTTTCTCCTCCGCGTACGCCCGCTATGTATTCCCGACCACGTTAAGGCTTGGACGAACGCCATTTTGTACGACGGATTTATTTATCGCGCGGGTGACGTGTGAGAGAGAGAAAGAGAAAAACAGATAAGAGATTCTGTTTCTCGCAATCGACGAGATAAGTTCCCGCACTATATTGTGTTCGGTGCGCTCGTATCTCGTACAATTTAATAATAGATAACGACAGAACGAACGGGTTAACGATCGACATGAACGCTCTGTCCGAAAAAAAAAAAAAAGAATAAAGGAAAGATGAGGGAGAACGGAAAGAGAGCTTGCGAGATGTGTGTTTACGGAGAAAGAAAGGTGTAAGCTTGACGTGAGACCGCATGTGTCAAGATCTCTTTAACATCCTCGCGTGTCTCCGATTTTTTTTTTTTTTTCTTAACGCGTAAGTACATATGCACGATGTTGTTCGTCTCGAGCGATTGCACTATGTATTTTGTTTAAAGGACGATTTTGAGTTTTTCTAGTCGTTACCGGCGATATCTTGAAATTCAAAAGCACATCGGAGTAATGTAAGCGACGATGTGTGTGTGCGCGTTTTCGACGAGTGCTACGAAAATAGAATGCAAGTAGAGTGCGAAGAAATGAAACATTCGCGAAAATATTCGTAAAAGCTTGTATGATTGAAATGGAGCATTAATTGTTAACGGAGATGAATTCTATTATACGAATATCGTGCATGCATAAAAAGTTTCTCGATAATCATTGATAGAAATATATGTATATAAATAGCGTTCGGTATAAATTTAAATATCTTATAGTTATTTCAAAAAAAAAAATATGTAATGCATACAATTTTCTATCATCTCGTCTTCTTGCCAGATAATTTTGTATATTGTGGAAATGAAAATGTTGAGTCTGGATCATAACAGAATTTTAGATTGAAATTTTTTTGTATATTGTTTTTATACGAAAATTTATATTAAGTAAATATTATTAATTCGTAACTTAAAATCCAGGATGATAAATCTTATATAATCCACAATATTTGTGAACAGATTTTATAAAATATTCAAAGAGATTGCAAATAAGAGAGAAAGGGAGAGAGCTTTTAATACATACTAAAAAAAAAAAAATGTGACATAATCATATTGAAACCTATCCACATGTGATGAATGTATATAATGATCTTAATTAGAAAATATATTACAAGTGCCAAAGTGCTAAAGTAAATTGTTTTATATTTTTGACTCGTATAATTATGTACAGTAAATATTAAAATCTCTGTACTATGTTGTTGAATTTATAAAAATAATATATTATATAAATAAACTGTATGTTATTAAAACATTTTAATGTATATAATCTAGTTGAAAAATATATGCTTATAATTTGTGCAGAGTATGAGATCATTATTAGCAAAGAACAAGTCAAAGATATGTTATATGCTGTCACTAATATAATCGTATTGTACAAATCCTTCTGAGGAAAGATATAATACGAAATAAAAGCGGTTGTGTGTGGTATTAGAAAAGAAGAAAGATCAATCTGAAAAATAGCCTTTGTTAGTCTAGAAACCGGTATTAAGAAACGCGAGCGATAAATTATTCTGCGAATCCAGCTCAAGAGTTAAAATAAAAAAAAAAAAAGAACCTAAGAATGTGAAACCTTTGGTAAAATGACAAAAATACTGCGGGATATTAATATTTTATACTGTCGCGTTTATCAAACATTCTTACAGAATTGATGCAAAATTACAACTGACTTTCTATATACATCATATAATGGTACAATGCGTATAGTATCTCTGCTTTACTATCTATATATCATTTATGTACATAGTAAAGTATATTATGTATATATACATGTGTGTCTTGATGAAGGACGCAACAGTTAAGCTAAAAAAACACACTCAGCTCCACGCCACAGTACAGTCTTGTCGTACCTCTCGTAGACTCGTTAGGTAAAACCAATGCGAGTGCTTATTTCATACAAGGGCATAGTGCATCGTACTACAGCTGATCCTGTAACATACTTTGGAATCTTGAAATGTGTAGCATGACGCGCTGTGTGCCCTCGTATGGAGCAAACGCGCATAGATCCTTTCAATGTGTCATGTGAGATTTCCTTCTATATAGAAAACACTTTTAAACTATTTGAAGACCAGTTTAAAGAGCCTAAAAAAGGTATACAATGTGATGTCCGATGTTTCTCTGACAATTACCCTAATTTTTGTACAAGAGATTACACAAGAAAATTTTATGCGCATCGCTCTCGCGTTTCTACGCCGTAAATGTCTAATCGCCCATCTTCCAGAATTTGATAAAAAAAAAAAAAAAAAAAAGAAGAGATCAATTAAAACTTTCACATCTGTTTTCTTAGATAGTCCAAGTAAAAAAAACGATACAAAGCGTAATTATTAGTATTATTATAATGTCTAATAATGGCGTGGAAGTAATGTGTTCAGGTAAGTCAATGAATGATATATTTATGTATATATTCATGTTTCCTTTCCAAAGGCTTCACTATGTACTGCATTTCTGAATGCGATAGTAAGAGTTAATTATGAAATTTCGCGATTCACTATCGGCCAATCTTAAATTGTGTGTGTATCAAAATGTATGTACAAATTTGTTAGATATATTTACATTTTTTAAAATCTATTAATTTATATAGAGAATCTAATATTATATAT
>NW_021851451.1:1025208-1025757 GCF_003651465.1 Formica exsecta | reverse complement strand
AAAAAAAAAAAAGAACAGCCGTGTTTTCCAGATATACGTAAGCAGAGGCACGCGATCATTCTAATGTAAGTGCTCATTAAAAGATATACATGTCACAGATAAACTCCGTAAAATGTAATCGCGGAATTTATACGATTTTTTTGATAAGACCATCCTGATTAAAAAATTAAAAAAAAAAAAAAAAAAAAAAAAAAAAAAGAAGAGATCAATTAAAACTTTCACATCTGTTTTCTTAGATAGTCCAAGTAAAAAAAACGATACAAAGCGTAATTATTAGTATTATTATAATGTCTAATAATGGCGTGGAAGTAATGTGTTCAGGTAAGTCAATGAATGATATATTTATGTATATATTCATGTTTCCTTTCCAAAGGCTTCACTATGTACTGCATTTCTGAATGCGATAGTAAGAGTTAATTATGAAATTTCGCGATTCACTATCGGCCAATCTTAAATTGTGTGTGTATCAAAATGTATGTACAAATTTGTTAGATATATTTACATTTTTTAAAATCTATTAATTTATATAGAGAATCTAATATTATATAT
>NW_021851451.1:1020824-1024993 GCF_003651465.1 Formica exsecta | reverse complement strand
ATATGTATGTATCTATATTTCCTTATCTAATATAATATCAGATGAAGAGAGAAAATGAAAGGAATTTCTTTTCAAGAACTAACTAATCCAAATGTTACAATAGAAATTAGAATTCGTACGAAGGATTATTCTCATCTTTTTAACCACTTACTAAATACAGATGCCTTCTCTTTCAGATGACACGCACATATTAATCTAAATAGTTACATGTTTCAGGAAAAATAAGTTTCTTGTATATATAGACATTGTAAATGTAGATATGCATAAGAATAGATAATTCTGATTTAAAAAATAAAGACAAATAGATAAGAAATATTTTCAAGAGATACGTTTTCTTGTATCAGCTAGTTTAGGTACATATAAAATTTTTTTACTATTAAAAATATTAATGTTTATCAATTTAATACACATATCCAAAATTACATTCCGAATGAATTAGAATAAAAAAAATTATACGAATTATACACAGATGAAATACTTTTCTGTAGTTAGATTAGCTAGTGATTAGCTGGAAAATTAACAAAATTATATTATACTTTTATTTGAATAAACTAATTCTCGATTTAGCTTTTGAATCGTTTTGTATTGCCACTTTGTCTCACTTTACGAAATATAATTGAATATATCGATATAAAATCATGATTAAAATCATTATATAGTTCTCTTATCTTTATAATTCAAAAACTATCTCTTCATCAAAGATACACATAACTGTAATGCATGTTCTTACCATTATATCCAAAACTACTTTTGTAAAAATTACTCATTGTAGCGATTAGGAAATATATGCATTTCAAGTAAACTTTGTAGTTTTGTTAAGTCACACAAAGGATAAAATATAAATATATTTTAGCGGTCGTTGCATATCGAGAAACGTCCGCAAAGTAGAAAAAAAAAAGTATCGCGGATAATAGCGCGACCGCGGTGTGTATCAGCGCGCGATAAGTTATTGCTGAATCAGTCGTCGCGCAACACGGGCGGCGGGATCAATCTCGCTAGATAGGGCCGAAAATATCGACGCGGCATCTATCGATGACGAGTTACGATGCGGCAAAAAAAAAAAAAACAAAAAAGAAAAAAAAAGAAAAAAAAAGAATTGGCTTTTAACAAATAAATGGAGATTAATTTTTTCACTCAAATTTTCATTTTTACTTTAAGTAAAAACATATATAACACATTTTATTACAAGATGTTTCTGTTCTGCTATATGTCTATCTATTGTGTGTGTAATTAGTTTTAATTTTTCATTCGCAAACTGTAAAAAATATTCTTTATACATATATTTATATATGGAGAGAGAAAGAGAGAGAGAGAAAGAGAGAAAGATGAAATATTATGTCATTACATATTACAAATATACTAAATATGTACAATAAAATTTGTTTTTCATGAAATATGTAACTAGTTAGATGACGATGTACGTTCAATCTAAAGAAGGGCATCTAAATTGTTCATTTAATTGTTATTTTACATTCATTATGGCACTGCTAAGATGACTTTGTGAAATGTATGCCAGTTCTCCCTTTGTGTTTTTTATACAATTTTTTATCAATATTTTTTACAATTGGTCATCACTCTATTATCTCACAACAACTGGTTTCTGATAACATCCATTATTAAATGAATGCATAATGGTGAGCTAAACAAATGCGGTATGTATAATACGGTTTTATATACATGAAATTTTCTTCATTCATCCTGAATTGATTAATTACTAGTCACTACCATGTAGTAGACTTGAGCTTTATGTTTTTAACATAATGCTAAAGATGTATGGAGTTGCTGCGATTTATATGAAAAAAATATTCCCTCTCCCTTTTTTTTTGGAAAAATTTACAATGTTTAAATATCATAAAAATAATACAAAAATGAAGTAATAAATACAGTGTAATTTCAATTACAAATTAAAATTAATTTGTTTTTTTAAAGACCAAAAATTGTCAATAAAGGTGTAATATGAAAAAGGATAAATAGAAAAAAATCGCGTATATGATTTAATACCAACATATAATTCAGAAGAATTAAATCGAATTAAATTTTAACCTTGTTGTTTCTTTCATTTTCTTAATGGATTTTATGTCTCTAACATTCTTACTCGTGTTATATATAAAAAAAAATAAAAATAAACCATATATAAAATAAAAAGGTATTTTCATATAATAAGATATTTTCATATTTAGAATATTGCAAATAATATAGAGCAACCGTTTGAATGACAAAGATTTGTATTTAAAAAAGATTGAGAGATGCTCTGTAACGAGTCAGAAAATTTCATGTAATTTGCATCACCACATAAATGATTACGGCCGAAGAAGAATTTTATAAGTCGCTTATAAATTCCCAATCATTATAAAATATAATAAGCGTATAAATCTTGTTCTACTACGCGTATGAAGAGTATTTAATTGAATAAAACATTAGATAAATATACAGAAATTTTATAATCGATATGACGATTAGACGAAATTAATACGATTGTCCTAACCATTCGCGTAAATATAATTTAGCAACGTATATATATCCATATATTTTTCACAATTCGCGTGTTCCTATTCCGACGAAAATTTACACGAAGATCGCTTTCCGTGAAAAAAGTGTCTAATAAACTTTTTCACAAATAAATTTTACTTTTAATAGAAAAAAAATTCTCCATCGTACCTTTATTCTTTGGGGATACTCTTGTTGTACGCCAAATAAAAACGACGAAACGTACAACAACTCTAATCACAGATGTCAATTATTACGCGAATGAACGTTGATAATGATTATGAAAAGGTATTTGGATCCTATACCTTCTTGCTAATGTCAGTGTTCTTGCGTTTTCTGCCCCTCCCCCCCCTTGCTGCCTGGTCGCTACTCACAGGATGATTGGTCGGTGGCTCATTCTCTGTTAAGGCAGGAGTGTCTTTTGGGCTAGCCTGACCAGCTGGTGCAGAAAATCTCTCAACGTACGTCGACCATTTTTCAGAGACTGTGACGCCTTCCCTTTCTCTCTCTCTACAGCCACTATCCACCGTTTCGTCGCCCTCTGTATCTAACAACTCCACTGTCATTTTACAGTCTTTCTTGTACTGTAATAAAAAGCAAAACACAAGATAAGATTAGAGTCTAATTATATATATATATATCAATAACAATAATTGCTACATTGAAATCACTACAGTATACACTAAATCGAATATTTTAAAGATACTTACTATATATATCTTGAAACAATTTTCATCGACCATTGTTTTTTCCGCTTTGCGTTGATATGCTAATTCAGCACTTAATCTCATATATGCCGTAGCGCACAACCCGCCGGCTCCGCTGCTTTCTTTAGGTTGACGTTGCTCTCTTTGGAATAATTCCATGCATTGCTGGCATATGGTGTCTGTGACTAAGTGCTGCAACTATGAGAAAATATATGTAGTTTTGAACATTCTTTCTCTCACGATATCATAGAAAAGAAAATATAACGGAATTCACTTACTTGCCTCACAGCGTAAGTTACGATCTTATCAAGAGTAAAGGCAATGTAGGCATGTATACCAAACATTTCTCGTAACGTGTCCTCGTACGCTGTGCTTTCCATGTTTCCGTCGAGAACATTTTTTACCATGTCCAGAAAAGCGGGGTAATAATCCTCAATTTCAATTTCACCTAAGTACAATGATGATGGAAGCGATTAATACGACGATTGATTGTAAAAACAAAAAGGCAATATCGATCGTATATATAGTATAAACGTACTTTTTGGTTTTAATCTTAAAGCGATCGCTGTACTTTCCTTGCGTTGTTGCTTATACTTTGACTCCTCCTCGGCGAGAGCGACTGCTCTGTCGTACATTTTCGTCAATCTCTCGCAGAGTATGTGATGTAACCTCAAAAAGAGGTACCAATTATTACTGGCCATGTAAAGTGTATATGCCTCTTCGGGATCATTCGAGAGAGCGTGTATAGGTACTTTGATATCGGCTTCATTTTTGGCGGAGGTGGAAGACGTATTTGGCGATACGGAAGCCTTATTCCTATTAGCTTGCAGGCCACTTAACGACGAAGTAGTCGTCGAGGACTGGGAATTGTTACACGATGCCACATTTATATCCTTTTCATCTGTAACAAAAAGAAAGCAGAGCATGTATATACACGACATCAATTCCGGTCTAAAATAAAATAAAATAAAAAAA
>NW_021851451.1:970452-1015629 GCF_003651465.1 Formica exsecta | reverse complement strand
TTTTTGTTTATAACAAAAAATTGGAATTGGATTTAAAAAAAGTTTTGTTAGCAGATGCGGAATCTTATTAGGAATTCGCAAAATTTGAAATCAGTCCGTTGAACGTATCCCGAGTTTTCATGCACACCGTGCACGAAAACATAACTCTGCAAATATTCGCATAACTTTGAAAAAAAAAATTTTTTAAGCTGAACATTTTTATTTAAGTATTTAATAATATTGTATTAATATTGTAAAAAAAGAAAAAAAGTTTTCATCAAATCGTTACGCTGCAAAAAATTTAGAAAATGTACTCAATTTTCGAAGATTCAAACGGGTATGCCCCCTTAAGCGGAATATATTTCCAATTACAATAAATAAACATACTTATTTATTTTTCTCAAACACACTATTTGACAAATCTACCAATTAAAATATCTATACAAAGAAATAACTTTTCGATTTTATTTAAGAGATTATTAAATAAGATTGATGCAACGAAAAGCAGAAAATACTGTACGCTGAGCAATCCGGCGATTATATTTACTCTGGTAATTATATCGCAGAAGCTGTGAGCTCGCGCGTAGAAATTAATTGCCGCACGTTACCGTAAGCCGAAGTACAATAATTCGTATCAGTGCACGGTCGTCGGTTCCCGTAGTTCTGCGCGTATCGGACCGCTATGACAGGTGGAGAACACATGGTCGATAGCAGTTATATGTCCCTTACGTTTGTAATAGCGATCCAGTACGGTGTGCGAGTACGCTATCGGACGGAGTATAGGCTTGGCTACCGTGAATGTACCGTATGTGTGAGCCACGCGCAATGCAGATTGTCGCAGTCAGTAGTTTACCGTAGTACACAGTCAGCCAGCCAGCCAGTGTAATCGAGTCGATAGAGTCGGTGTGCGCTGGAACGGTTCCGTGTCGGCGGCGCGATACGTTTGTTACGTTACATCTTCGCGTCATGGTATTAACGGACAACGGCGTTATATGAGGGCGCATCGCGGTAATGATATCTTCTGCTCGGTGAAATTGATCGCTCTCGAGGTAGCGCAGTTTCATATTAATATATACATAATTAATAATTTTCTCTACAATGGCACATGTCTGTAATTGTGCTGGAGAGTGTATAAGATCTATATTTATAATTTATAATTTATAATTTCTTTCTATATAGATTTTTAATTTTTGATATACGGAAATAAAAAATGACATATTTATATATATCCCGTCGTATATACAATATTTGGAATCATATTTAAGAAATTTCTAGGAAACTGGCATTTTGAAGAGAATCTTAGATTAATAATGCCAGCGTCGCTTAGCAGTAAATTTACTTAACTAAATTTTCTTTTACTCTCTATATTATAATTGGGATTATAATCTCTGAAAAGGCAACGAATTGCTAATCTAGATTAAATTAACTCAGGCCGTCGGTGCATCTCAATCTTCATATATAACTTGATAGAAAAAAAACTCATCTCGTAAAAAAAAAAAAAAAAAAAAAAAAAAAAAAAAAAAAAAAAAAAAAAAAAAAAAAAAAAAATCTTATTTATGGGAAATAGATATTGTAAAGAAACTTACCATCTTCATCCCTTTCGTCGTCACTAAGTTCTTGTCGTGTATGGAAAAAGAGATCAGGTATGAAATGCTTTAATAAAAGTTTTATCCGCTGCTTGTCTTCCTTATGGATACCGGTTTGCCGTTTAACATGATGAATTAAAAGATTAGCTGCATCGTCTAATACAGATTTATCTTTGTATGGTAGAATGAGGTGTGGACCACTATTTCCCTGACCATCACCATTACTGTCATCACCCTGTTCGTGTCTCTGTATAAGATATTAACACATTTAATAATGACAAAATTAAAGAGAGAATTATAAAATTATAGATAAAACTAAGATGAATATATACCAACCTCGTCATATATGGTTTCGATTTCATTGAACAAACTTTTAGACCTCAATGCTTTTACATCGTTTTGTTTAAAGTTAATTCCCTGGTGATCCAAGGATTTTAAGTAATATTTTTCGTTCTGTTCTCTCCAGATTTTATTGAAACCCTTTTGTGCCTCCCGCCATTCTTCCTCCTTAGCTTTCAACCGGCGGAGTACAATAGGCACGGCTATTTGAGGATTCTTTTTGAGACCTTCTATGATATCGTGAGATTTGTCGCCATATATCCTCTTTATCGCTCGTTGATGAATCGTCGGGGAAGAACCACCGAGACAGTCGTCAAGTTTATATTTCTGCGCTTCTTCTTGACTCATTCTATTCATCTTTTTATGAACGCCTTCGAGTACCCTAATTGTCGATGCGTTGGTTTCTATAACGACGTCCAATTCAAAACGTTCATCCTCGCAACGATATATGGATTCCTCGTATTGAGTTTTCCTGGACAAATAAATATATATAAATTTCGTAAATTATAACATCTATATAACTATTATTACAAAAATATTCAATTTCTCAGATAGATAGAACTTATCACTTACCTTGATGTTACAAATGTACTGTCCTCTGACCAAGTTGGAAACGAGACCCATGTATCGTTGAGAACTTCCTTACATAATTGCGTTCTGCCACCACATTTTGGTTGAATATACGACTTTGGCAATGCGCAATACGACGCTCCTAATCGTTTGCACGCTGCATAATCGATTTCTATCGCCAAGTCATTTTGCGGTCGTTCCTGATGGCTCCGTACAACACTGTTTGGGAAAGTCTCCACGCCTACTGCATTACCCGAGTTTGCCGTCGTAGTGGCGGACGAATCAGCTGGTAAATAACCAAGGAAATCTTTGAACCAACGTAAGAGTTCTGGGTAACGGCCAAGGAACGGTGTCACCAACAAAACAAGTTCCGATTTTGATACTATTTCTTGATTAAAAAGTACAAGGCATCGAAGAAAGTTCTCATAAACGTCTTGTGATCTGAGTGACTTTCGAACCTGAAAGAAATATTATCAATAATTTATTATAAATTCACTTAAAAAAATTTGCTCGCTTTTAAAGAAGACGTCAGAGTCAAAACTTAAAAAATATAAATATTTAAGATGCTGCTCACCTTGTCAAAGAACGCATAGTCGTTCAAAGTACCATATTTGCCAGCTTCCGCTATAGTAACGTCACGCATCGAAGCAACTTTAGGTTTCTTCAAAGGCGGCGGTCCATGTTGTACGTGATGAGAATTTCCGGCTGTTGCCGAAGTTGAAAATGATGGACTCCTTTTCAACTGTCCGGTACTATGCCCAGGTTTCTGACCGCTATTGATGTCTCGTACGTTCGATCTATCTCGTTCTCGTTCCCGTTCTCTATGATCTCGATTATCGCGTTCCAATCCGGCCGTACTGCTGGATTCTCGAAGATCTCTCGAAATAGTCCCAGAATTGTTGTAAGGTGTTTTGAGACCAATTGGTTTTTTAACAATCGCCGTATGATCGTTAATCGATGTTGTTTTGTTAGTCTGAAACATAGCAGACTAATACAAATCAGACTACTGTTTTGCAAAGACTATGCTGTTTTTTTTTCTTTTCTCTTTTATATATAATTGTTTGTAAACATTCAAACGAGGAAAAGATATATGTTTGAAACGAATGAATGTAAATAATGAAGATTACACATTTTATGAATATTATCTTCCATTTGCTCTTATATGCTAAATATATATATGTTATGAGATAATTAAATAATATTTCTGTCTTAGAATTATTATTCATTTGAAAGTTTACTTGTAATAGATGTTACTCTTTAAACAGATCGCGATTTTCTCGAAATCCCGAAAATCCAAAATTTTAAAATTATTAGTTTGTCCTATTGTAAATAGATGACTCACCAACGAACTTTGCTGATTAGTAGCATCTGGCAAAAATTGTCCAAACTCAGCAAGTAAGTCTTCTTGATTTTCAAATAATTTAGCCACTTGACTATAAACTTCTGCTTCTGTTAAATGTTTTGCTCCAGTTGTAGCGCCAGAACTCGTACCTCCCATATGTCCAGATTCCTTTAAGTTTCTCTGTTCTTTTTGATACGTATGTAATATCTCCAAGAAACGTTTGTATTTATCTGGTTGACCTTGGAAACGATTCTAGAAATAATTTTATATTATACATATATTCCATTGCTCTTTATTATTCTTTTTTGTAATCACTGTTATAATCCCTTACTTTGATTTTATTAACATAATTTATCGCATGGTTGAATTCTACTGGCTGACTTTGCTGTGTTTGTCCACCAGTTGATACACCATCTGCTTGACTTAAAGCTTGACTGACAGCTTGCGCTTGTGCAGTACTAACATGAGAATTATTATACACTGGTACCGGCGGTGGTGAAGGCGCGTGAACAGTTAAACTGTTAGTTGTAATACTGTTTGCTAAAGTATGGTGTATGTTGCCCGACCTAAGAACAATCGGAATCGCAGACACATGTATATCTTCTTTTTAGATCAATTTTCAAAAATTATTCTGGTTACATTTATATTATTACATAGAAAAAATTACATATATTTGGCAAAATACCTACCCTTGCATTATTTGTAAAACTGGGGGTGCTTTTGCGGGCTGCGTAGGTGGGCTAGCCACAGGAGGTGAACCAACATTGACTGTACAATGATGCTGAGATAACGTAGCTGTGTGCGTTGCTGTTGGACTGGGCATACTGACAGACACTTGAAAGGCATATCCTTGTTCGTTTGCTTGTACCTCTATTTTATAGCCTGGTGGGAGAAATGTATTGAAACCAACAATAAGCTCGGGATGTCCTTTGAATAGATGACTCACTCGGGTTATAACGCCCGGAGTATCTATACTTTGAGATTTAAATTCCTTCATGATATCCAAGAAATCATTGTACACCTATAAATAAAAATATTCATGTTAAAATAACACACATCAAGCATTTTTTCTTTATTTAAGCATGATTCATATAATGCTTCTTTTAGCAACTAGTATGTCTATTTAAAAGTATATTAAAAAGCTAGCAGCTGTAGAAAAATTAAATCCAATGAGAATTAATATGTAAAAGCTTGATAATGAAAAAAGCATATTAGTTTACTAGCATTTTCTTTTTTACTAACTGCTAATGCATTAAGTATGCAAAATTAAATTTTTATTATTCACCTGTGGTTGATCACTGAATTTATATTTGACTTGATCTAGGTAAGATAGCGCATCTTCCACTTTTAATCTCTGGAACTGGGATCCTCCTCCTGCTCCTCCTTGGTTGGAGCCAGGTGGAGTGGATGCCAGTGGTGTTACATTACCAGTATGCACCTGTATATATAATTACAGTTATACTTTCTTTAAAACTTTCTTATATTAGCCTAATGCTTAATAAAGATATTTACTTTTTTTTTCTATTCATTTTAAGGAAAACTTGGAAAACACAAACCTTATGCCTTATTGTCGATTGCTGTTGCGTATGTACTTGATTTTGTGATCCTGATGCAGGTTGTTGGGAAGCCATGGTATGACTATTGCCGCTACCTAATCCGCTATTCAAACCACTACTATTTATGTTGCTACTGCTACATGTAGAACTAAGTCCTCCCGTAGAACCACTCGCCTGCTATAAATATGACATTTGTGTAATATTTATTGCAATACTCTATCTATTATTGTTATACACACGCATAATGACTTACTTTGATGGGAGATGGTGCTGCCGTTGGCACAACAATTGCACCGGTATATTGCTGTTGAGCTTGGGCAGTACCAAATTGTATACTCCCTGGCATTTCTTTCGAAGCAACAGATCGAACTGCTTGACCAGGTACAACAACACCTATCCCACTGCTTGTATGATATTCTAAGCTACCTCCTCCACCACCTAAGCCGCTTCCCGCACTCACCGTTGAGTGCCTTGCTGGTGGTGATGTTACGTCGTCTAGTCCACGAATACGTTTCATTGCAAATCACATTGGAAGTGCTAAAAATAAAGATAATTCTAATAAATCTATTCTCTGTTTTCACTGCATCTAATATGCACATTACTATTAAATATTAAGGCATACATTTTTAATGAAAAATGTTTAGACAATTTATTTTAGAGTTTGGTTGATATATGCGATAGCAAATTTTCTGTTTAAAAGTTATTTATAAATATAAAAATGGAAAATTGCAAAATTATATATGGATTAATGGAAACAATATGTATGTAACACTAAAGACATATTGTGTGTTTGTCTCACAAAAATGATTAAACATAATTCTGCAAAAACAGTATCATATACCAATATTATTCATTTGTATATTTTATTTTGATACATGATACATGCTTATATTTTCATGTTTGAGTTATATTTATCAATTTTAATAAGATTTTCAGATGTTTGAAGCTAATAATTTTGTGACACACGTATTATTCTTTTATTTTATATATAAAATGTATTAAACATATATTAATAAAAATTTAAACTGCTTTTTCTATTTCCTACAAGTTATTATTTATTTATAAATCTAAATAAATCTCAATGAAATAAAATAACAACCACAATATCTAGATATCTTTAAATACTAAAAGTATTAATTTTAAGCAGATTAATGTTCACAGATAGAAAGCTTATATCACACATATTGCTTATAATTTCCAAAATACACACTTGAAAAATATATATGTCACATGTTTTATATATATCTTATACGTCCAATATATTTCAAAATTATGACATTGAGACATTTGAAATCATATGGCATCAGGCATCATCTGAGAAACAGTCCCTTTACTTTATCTATTTATATATTTCCAAGTAAATTAGTAAATTTGCAGGTAAAATTTGTGCGCGATTTTTTTAAAAATAATATTCTGTGTAAATCTTATGAGATAGATACAAATAAAAGAAAGTAACATGTGAAGATTATATCAAATTAAATTATGTAGAAGGTCTCAAAGATCTTAACGTTTCTCATGAGCAAAAGACTCTTGTTTTTTTTTTTTTTTTTTTTTTTTTTTTATCAGCCATTTCATTGTTTAATCATCTAATTGTTAATCTGTAAGTAATGCCGAGATTATATAGAGACTTTCTACATAACCTAACTTAACCTGACATAGTTTTAACAACTTTTTTCTTCTACTTTATCTCCTTAATTTTTATCCCATAACATTTATATAGAATATTTCTCAATTATGCACAAATTTATTCACTTAAAAACATATATAAGTATAAACAAAGGGAATTTAGATGGCACCATATGATTGAATCACTTTTTTCAAGTGTCTCAGTCATGATTATGAAACATTGAATATAAGATATATATACACGTGGCTTATTTTATTAGCGTATTTTAGAAATTATAAACCTATAATATATATACAATAAATTTTTTTTATCAGTGCACAATAATTTGGTCCAAATTAATGCTAGTATTCAAAGGTATCTAGGTAACTATTTTACGCCTCTCAGGCTCATTGACAATTCAAAATAAATATGATTCATAGGAAATGTCGAAAGGTATATTGTCATCGTGGCAAAGAGAGATCGTTAAACAGCGATACATCTCGCGCGTTCGAAAACGAAAGCGAAAATTAATCGCGTTAAAAGCGGAGAACAAACGAGACGCGCGAGCCACTTCGAGAGAGGCGCGTTATAAAAATAAATTATAAACTCGCGTTAGAGCTCTACGAGAGAGACACGATCGACCCCCAGCTGCAAGAGTTCTCGACGCGACCTTGCGCGCATACGTGGAAAAAAATTGGCGTCGAACAAATCTGTTCCGGACATTGTGGCCGCGTGCGAAGTATCTCTCGTGTCTCTCTCTCTCTCTTTCTCTTTCTCTTTCTCCATCCGTACCAATTTCCATCTGAGAAAACGTCCTGCGTCCCTATCTCCTACGTAGTTTCGTCGCAGAAGCGCGACGACGGGCACGACGAGGTAACGGAGATGGTGGTGGCGTCGAGATACGTCCCTTGACGCGAGTATAGTGCACTGGCGTCGCCGAGTCAAGAGCCGAGAGCTCTCCTCTCTATCCAGCTCCCCCGAAACTTTCGATCGCGGCGTCGGCGGCGGCGGCCGGGTTGCTTGGAGATTCCTGCTGCGTATGCACGCGCGAAACTTGCGCCGGTATAGAGTCAACCAACCCGCACTTCTCCTCCTCCACCGTCACCGTCCCTCAGGGGGGCACCGTCCCCCGGAATCGCGGAAAATTTGTTAAAGGCGAGTATAAACGAAAGCGAGGATATTTGGTCGGTGGCGCGCGCGCGCGCGCGCGTTTTTCCCAAACACACTAGCCGGCCCCCTGTACGTTACGCAATATTCTACGTAAATACATAACGCATTCCCCGCGCGCGAGCGGGCTCCGCGACAAGTAATGTAACGTTCGCGCCGCGTGCGGTCACTCGGTCCGCCACCGCTAAAAGGAGCCTCCTCTCTCGCGGGCTCACCTCCTCGCGCACCCTCCTCGCGGTTAGCCGTATCACCAGTAGTTCCTTCCCTCGCAGTCGAGCCTCTGTCGACGGCGTATAATCGACCCTTACATACACCACAAAAGCTCTCCTTCTCTATCTTTCTCGTCGCCTCTCTCCGTCTCTCACGCGCACATACACGTACTACACATACACCGTCTCCACCTCTCTCTGTTTCTCTTCCGTTCGCGCGTTCGCGCTCCCTCTGTTTCACACACTGTCTCGCTCTCTCTCTCTCTCTCTTTCTCTGTCTCTCTCTTACTTTCTCGTTCTCTTTCTCCACATACAACACTCGGATCCTCCTCCTCCTCCTCCTCCTCCTCCTCCTCCTCCTTCGCCCCTTCGCGCAATTTTTATACGTGTTCCGCGCCTCTTCGTCTTTTTCTCTCTTCCTCGATTCCTCGTCTTTTCACCAACCAAAAAATCAACGAAGCCTTAACGGGCCGGTTGGTCCGGTCGTCCGTAGATAGGTAGATAGGTAGATAGGTACGGAATTCACTGTGTGCTCCCGCTACCGCGGATATGCGCGCGCGGGAGATCACTTCTCAGCAAAATCGGCGAAATCTCGTCGTGTGGGTAAACAAACGCGGGATAATGGGCATCTTTGGCGCGGGCACGGGGCACGCATCGCACCGGGTGGCTCTCTTCTCTCACACTCTCTCTCCTCTCTCGTTCCTCAATTTCCTCACCGCACTTTTTTTCTCCGCTCGCGAGTCGACGCGTATACGCGAAATCGCCGAACCGCGCATCCGCACTCCCTCACCACGGTACAAGGCAAACTATTGGATTTCGCGTGATGGCAAACAAGGAACCGCTGGTCGCGTAGCGGGACGGGACACGGGACACGGGACGACGACGACGACGACGACGACTACGACGGACGGCGAACGGCGGCGAGCGACGACGACGGGGTGGGGGTAGATGCTGCGCAGGAGCGTATTGGCGCGAGCGGCGCGGCGTCTCTGTTACCAACCACTTGGGCGCTGCTGCCGGCTCTTAGCGCCTCCCATCGCACGACGGCGTCATCCGTTGTGGCTTGCGCGCTTGTGGCGCGACGAGCGGCGCACGTATGTCGCCTTGTGCCTTGTACGTTACGTATGTGTGCGTGTATGTATGACTATACTACTACGCGAGGAGGCCCGGGAGAGAAGGCTCCCGCTCCCGTCGCCAGAAGCGGCATCGGGCGTCGATCCGAGCAAACCGTCCGTGTCTAAAGGACACGAATTAAAAACGCGAAGACGCGCGCGCGCGCGCGCGCGCTTGTGTAATGAGGACCACGCGAGTCCGCCCGATATCCAAAGCACGCGCCTTTTTTATTAACTCCTTTGTCGGCGGAGTCCTTTGAAGATAATAAAGAGACGGAATAATGTTGCTTGATTAGACCGCGGTTAGATATTCCTATAAATATGGTGGATTCGTATTCATGAATATCGTGCGACTATTGGTTCTTTTTAAATGCACGTCATCGTCAGGCAATATCTTTAATTGGATGAATAAAAATTTGCATTGCAAAGTGATATGTCAAAGTACATATAATTACTTTTGAGCGAGTCACGCTTTAGCATTCGACTTGTCTTTCATCGCGTGTCTCTTACTCTGAACCTATTGTTGATTATTATCGAATTAATTCGTTTCCGCGACAACGGGTGCCTAAAACATACGGCGGATACGTACGGCCCTGAAGCCGCCATTGTTGCGTCAAGCCGCCAAGAGGCGCGCGCAGCTCGTCGAGTATATACATGTATATACTACGTGCATTTTTCCCCCGCGCGTCCGGCCGACGTCTCGGAGCCAACAGCTGTTCCAAGAGACGAGCGAACCCCCCATCGTAATCTGGGTCACGGGTACTGCGCAAAATGGCCCACCGATGCGACAGGATCGCGCCGTTCGTCGGACGAAGCGTCGCCGACTCGGCGATTTTGGACGCGCGCCGCGGCACGCGAGACGTCGCCGAGTCCTGTCGCACACGCCGAAATTCGCCATAGCGAGTGCACTACGCGCCGCAACTGTTCCACGGCTATCTGTCATAGAGCTTGACTGGTCACCGACCGGAGAGAGCCACGCGTGGATTGGTCAGCGGACCTCGCGCGCGCGCGAGTCTCGATCTTACGATGATGAACGGGCGGCTTGCTCGTGTCACGCGCGCGCGAGAGAGAGAAAGAGAGAGAGAGAGAGAGAGAGAGAGAGACGAATGGTGACATTATCGTTCGATCTCGTCAAGATATATTATAATGTTCTCGAGACGAAAATTGGGAGATATGGAATAAAGTATTCAAAGTTTCTATTTTTTTCTTTTATATATATATATATATATATATGGTACTTTGCCATGTGACGTATGCACGAGTCGATCTGCGAACCGTCCGCATGGCGTGGCCTGTTTGCAAGTAACTGAAGCATTCTCATTTCTGGACAAATTTAACAAGTCATTTATTTAGTCGGGAATGCTAATAAATGTCAGCATATTTCTATCCAAATTTTCGAATTGCATCATTCCTTGCAGATGGAAATAAAGCTTGGAAAAGCTTTATTTGGAATGAGAGAATAAAATAATTAATCTAACAAAAAGACGCAAATATTCTTAAAAAGTTGAAAATCAATATAATAAAAGTTGCATAATAATATGCAATACGAATTGCAACGAATTATTCCATAAAAATGATCAAAAACGTTGTGGTGGGCATATCAGGTGGCGTTGATAGCGCCGTGACGGCTCTTTTACTTAAAAATAAAGGTAAAAAAATTAAAATATTTATAAAATTTTATTCATTCCTTTTATATACTTATTAAAAAAGTACACCTTTTCAAGGATTTAATGTCACTGGAATATTTATGAAGAATTGGGACATTAGAGATGAAACAGGAAAGTGTGCAGTTGAGAAAGATTACGAAGATGCTCGATGGATTTGCAATAAACTAAAGATTCCTTTAATACAAATTGATTTTGTGAAGGAATATTGGAACGAAGTTTTTTTTTTTTTTTTTTTTTTTTTTTTTTTACAATGACTAATATAGATAACAATCTTTAATTGCCTCTCATTTTTTCAGCGATCTTATAGAAAAGTATCAGACTGGATATACTCCGAATCCAGATATTTTGTGCAACAAGAACATAAAGTTTAATAAATTTTTTGATGTTGCATTTAATAGATTTCAAGCAGATGCAATTGCGACAGGTCATTACGCTAATACAAGCTTTGGACCTTATTTGGAAAACTATAAAGAAGATACTAGCAAGTATCCTCTATGTTAAAAAAATATTTTTTTCTAATCAAATATTTCTTAATGCAATTGTAATATTTCTATAGATGTACACTTATTACAAGCACACGACAATAGTAAAGACCAAACATTTTTTTTAAATCAAATACCGCAGCAAACCTTAAGACGTTGCATGTTTCCTCTTGGAAATTATCTGAAAAATCATGTAAAGACGATTGCTAAAGAAGCAGGCTTGCACAAGATAGCACAGAAAAAGGAGAGCATGGGTATCTGCTTTGTGGGCAAACGTGAGTTTCAAGATTTTATTTCAGAGGTAAAAGAGGATATGTTTGTCATCAAGCAGTGTATATATTGTACATCAATTCTAGTAAGATTTACTAATAATAATTTTGTAATGGCTACAGTATATAGATGATAAACCTGGTGAACATGTAGACCTAGACAGTGGACTGTCGATAGGCAAACACAATGGTATTCATAAATTGACAATAGGACAAAGATGTAGAATCGGCGGTGGCAGCAAGGCTTATTATGTGTTTAACAAGGATCAGAACACAAATACCATTTTAGCGGTATGCAATATAATAAATAAAAAAAATCATGATTTTTTTTAAGATAAATTAAAACTTCTTAATCATATGTATAATCTTTACAATACAGGTGGACAGTACAATCCATCCAGCATTGTACACTGACTTTCTGATAACACGGGACGTTCATTGGATCAGTGAGGAGCCACGCGAATTAAGATGCAGCGGTGTTTTGAATTGTGACTTTCGCTTCCAGCATAGGAATCCGTTAATCTCTTGCAATGTGTACAAAATATCCGACAATCGGCTATTTATCCGTCTTAGCGTACCTTTACGAGCGATTACAAAGGGGCAGGTAATTTATAGTATATAATTACAAAATGTACAGTCGATTTCTTCTATTTTATAAAATCAATCAAATTAGACAGTTTCTCTATTTTAAGAAATTCTTCGTCTCTCTAGTCTTTTATTCTAATGGTACATGCACAAAATACGTGCGCTAACGTAATCATGTGATTATGTGCGAAAGTGAATAGTAAAAAAGTAGCACAAGAAGAGAATTTTAGTTTAAAGAGAAACACCTCCTGACTTAGAATAGAGAAAATTAATTGTACCTCTCTATCCTCTCTTTCTATCTTTCTTTCCCTCAAATTATCATAAAAAGATAATTATATTTATTAACATGTTTGATTTAAAGAAATTAAAATATAATGTACTGTTATATGGCTTCTGTTATTGCTTTGAATTATACATGTAAGTTTATGACAGATCGTATATAGGTCAATTTATATGAATTTCAGTATGCTGTTTTATATTCTGGAGAGGAATGTTTGGGTGGTTCAATGATATCATATTCAGGACCATCTTATTTCGCGCTTAATCGGCAAAATTCTATAAGCGAAACTCGTTTCTATAATTTGATAGCATTAACTTCAAATGTACAAATGTAAATATTTATAAACTTCAAAAAAAATAAAATCTATTTGTAAAAACCATTTAAAAAGATTTACTTATATTGATAACATGTTTATACACATCACTATCCTGATTTAATATGGTTTAATCTTGATTTAATATAGGTTTTTTCATGCATATACTAATTTGTATTATTGAATGATCTAAATTTTATATATACGTATGATTCTCGCGCGTTTTTATAACTATTTTATGCAGATGCTCCCCAGATAAATTAAAAAAAAATTTTACTGTATAATATATTACATGTGTGATTTTCAGAAATATATTGAATTTAATATATTATAAAAAAACCGATTAAAATATAAACATCTCATGTACGAGCAAACATGCAAGCGAGCTCATCAAATCGTAATTAATTGTGAGTACAGGTGTGAAAGAGAGCAATATAGATAAAGACATGTTTTTAAAATTATGTCAAGTGATGAGAGACAACTATTTAAGTCGAAGGACAAGATAGCGGGAACGCGCGCACACGCATGCACGCATACCGTGATAAATTCCGCGTGTACGTATGCGTAAAATCAGGTTTTGGCGTTTCGAAAACGTCAGCGGCGCGGGGCGGTTATAATCGATTGTTTCGAGAATACTCCGACTCGATTCTCCGATATGCCGCTAAGCGCTAAGCTCGTAGCACATAGTTGACACATAGGCAGCCGCTTACTGATGGTGTTTCAAAAGCTCGTCGCTTAGCCGTCGTTTTCGCGAGATCGCAGAATGCTGACCCGCTGTGATATTTTTCATTTCAAAGTACTTATACTTTATGCTTGTCTCCTGGTGAGTAACACGTTACACAATTGCCACGTCATTTCGAGTTTTTAACGAATCCCGAATGGTGCGTGTGAAAATTTTACAGTATTTTCTTGTGACGCATTACCCGTAACTCACGATCCTACTCGTCTTTCAATTCCCATTACTATTTGTCTAAATGCCTCGTCCCGTTATCGACATTTTTCTCTCAACGTCTTCATGTCGCATAACCTATACTATAATTCTTATTATTATCATAGTAATCTTTTATTTGATTACCAAGATATAAGAGATTGGCGTTGATAAAAATATCATGCCTGTTTTATAATTAGTTGTAAAATACTAAACCAATTTAATAAAATATTGTCTCACAATATCTCAATGTTCATCATTCTCATTTATGCGATTGTCTATTGCTATAATGTTTACTATTCATTAGTTAATCGTTTATGTCTAACAGCGACAAGATTAGCTTAATGATTTAGGGTAAAGGTCATATGAAAGGAATTTGTCATATGTACTACTATCTAATATGCATTTGATATATTTATATATATAGAGCTGTCACATTATATAAATTATTATTTATGATGCAAATATTTTTAATGGAGTTAAAAAAAATATGGATATAAAAATTCCTCTTATTAGTAGCGTAAAAATATCATGTATAATATATCATAATAATTATTATAATATACTCCCATTTAACAAGCACATGCTCCAATCAAAGCTGTGAAATTGGACAGCACTTTCATTTGCTGTAAGTAAAGTGATACATATGAGGTTATGGACTTTTGCTGTATTAAAAGTATTTATGAAATTTTTTAATATATATTTATGTCTAACAGCGACAAGATTAGCTTAATGATTTAGGGTAAAGGTCATATGAAAGGAATTTATCATATGTACTACTATCTAATATATGAGGGATTCTCTTCTAAGATTAATATGCATTTGATATATTAATTTGATTTTATAACAAAGCAAACAAATATATAATACATATTTAATATTCCTATACTTCTAGATACATTTGCCAAACAATATAGCGGAAGAAATAGGCGAAGGAGCAGTTCCACTCACTCATAAGAATATTGATACAACATTAGGTAAAGGATTATATATACACATATATATATAATGTGTAATAAATGTCTTGCTGTATTAAAAGTATTTATGAAATTTTTTAATATATATTTTGTCTTTTGTAAAATATTTATTATATTTTGTACAATGTTATGTACCATGTATTTCTTTTTATATTATGTTAGGATGTTTGATACCCTGCAGTAAATTTTATAAAAAGAATAATAAATTTGATGTTTTTTTAATAATCTACTTTAATTTCAAGAATTACTTTATTCAATTTGCTTAGTTTATACTATGCAAATTGAACAATCAAATCCTATTTTTTTCAAACATTTTCAGTTGTGCGAGTGAAATAATAGATATTGTTGCTAAATAAATATCTATTGATTTTAAAATAATATGTTTAGGAATTAGTCAAACATTGCATTTATTTTTTTTAAAACTATATAAATTTTTTTACAGCTGAAAATGAACTTGTATTTATAAATTTCTATGCACAATGGTGTCGCTTCAGCAACTTACTAGCTCCAATTTTTGATAAAGCTGCAGATAAGATTAGAGCAGAATTTCCAGAACCAGGGAGAGTAGTAATGGCTAAAGTGGATTGTGACCAAGAAAGTATGTTCAAAGTGTTTTGAGGAAAGATATGGCAATTTGTGTAATTATAGTTAAGCAAGATCTAAATATTAATCTCTATATTAAATATGTTAAGCTTTATTGTCAGATATGTTCTTTTAATTAGTTGAAATATTATATGATTATATTATGTTTCAGCATCTGTGGCATCTAGGTTTCACATAAGCAAATATCCAACATTAAAAGTAATAAGAAATGGACAACCAACCAAGAGAGAGTACAGGGGTCAGCGATCAACGGAAGCATTCCAAGAATTTATCAAGAAGCAGCTAGAAGATCCTATTAGAGAATTTTTTGATTTAAAAGAACTTAATGAACTTGATGATAAAAAGCGTATGATTATCGGATATTTTGACAGAAAAGATACACCAGAATACGAATTATTCAGAAAAGTTGCCACTAATTTGAAGGACGATTGCCAGTTCCATGTTGGTTTTGGGTAAGATATATATTCGATCCGATAAAGCCCTATCCAATGATGAAGATGAAACTTATAAAGGAAGTTTGCGCGTTTATGATGAATTAAATGTATGGGCACAGGAGAAATGCGTCCCGCTTGTAAGAGAAATAACATTCGAAAATGCGGAAGAATTAACGGAAGAAGGGCTACCATTCCTTATACTATTTCATGCTCCCGATGATATAGAAAATGTCAAGTTGTACAAAGATATTGTAACTAGAACATTAATAAGCGAAAAACGTACGTTATATCATGTTCTCTCTTTTCTTATTTATGTTATTATTACTTACAAAACTTTTTAAATTATATTCTTTGTTTTTTTCAGAGAATGTCAATTTCTTAACCGCTGATGGCCTGAAATTTGCACATCCGCTACATCATTTAGGAAAAAGCACAGCAGATCTGCCATTGATTGCAATAGATAGCTTTAGACACATGTACCTGTTCAAAGATTTCAATGACATTTTTGTAGAAGGGAAACTTAAAGCTTTTCTCCAAGATTTGTATTCTGGCAAACTTCATCGTGAATTTCATTATGGTCCTGACATCACTAATAATGATATACCACAAATTACTGGAAAACAAGTGAAAACGCCTACAACACCGCCAGAGTCTGCATTCAAGAAATTGGCACCAAGCAAAAATAGGTATACAATAGTTAAGGATGAACTGTAATAAAATCAGAGTGTAGTGTGGTGCAGTGAGATTTTCGTAATTTATATACAGTTACTAATAAATTGGAAAAAGTGAGTCGCGCAGCGATTTTCTAACATTCATAATAGATATGTTTCGTAATATATTTAATATTAACATGAGTCTTCTAAAATTTCGACGAATCCGTCTTTTCTTCTCTATGACTTTTATCCTTTCCATATTTTTTGCGGGATGGATTTCACGTTTTGATTTACTCACTTGTTATTTAATAAGACAACATTATTTGAAATTGTTTGTTAACTGCCTATATAATTTTCATATCCAAGAGATACGACACATATAAAAAAAAAAATCCTCATACATTGGTGAGATCTATTGTTGGCAAAAAACAAATGATAAAGAATAAAATGTTCTTTTTCTTTTGATAAGATACTTTAGTTCTTTTGAATGCACGAATTGCCGAAAGTAGTTTTTTTTAATGACAGTAAAATGTCAAGTTTTACATCTACCAGTGTCAATAATTACGTATCAGATTTTTGTATGTATTTTATTATTATGAAGTAATCATGTAATTTAATGTCGTTATTGTTGATTTATACAATTTCGATATAAATCTGAGATGTTTTTGTATGTAGACAGGTTTAATTTACTCTATATCCCTTCTATTAAGCAGTTCTTACACAATCAATATATATTATATATATTTGATAGTAATTTGAGGCATAAATGTGTTCGAGAATGTATACATGATAGTATATATGTATGTGTGCGCATTATTATTTGGGACAATTGTTTTTGGATGAAGTATACAAGAGAGAGAGAGAGAGAGAGAAAGAGAGAGTACTTTATCTATCACATGATTGAAATAGATATTTGAAGAAGCAAAATCTCAACATGCCCTCGTAAGATACTTCTAGGATGCATTATTTGTATGAATGATGATATTGTTTTGCCAGTTAATAAAGGATTTCTAAGTCATACAAAAATTTTGTATTCATTCACATATTGATAAAAACATAGAGAGAGAGAGAGAAAGAGAAGGGGAAAGAGAGAAAGATTCTGTTCCTATCCTTTTCTATGTTTCTTGATATTTCTATCTATCAAATCTCGAGCCTTCGAACCACGACCCAAAATTTTTTTAAATGTGCATTTATATGATGAATCAGTATTGTTACAAACTTTGGTTGAACAGTTGCTAAATATATGGCCAAAAAATCATCCAACTGTCAAAACATCGAAGATCAGTATCAGTAATGGAATAATTCTAATACTTATACGAATTGGAATTATTCATTAGTGATAATGGCACTGATTTTTTGATAGTTGGATAATATTTTTGGCCATTATTTAGCAACTGTTCCATTCTGGATTAGGAACAATACAAACAATATACTGTAGGTCTCCTTCAACCTCTCCTTCCGAAAGGGAAAGTAGCGATCGAATATATTTGATGTTTCTGGCTGGATTTGAACCCGAGCCCTTTGGCGCAGAGAGCAGACACACAACTCTTTGCGCCACGATCGCACACATATTATTAATATTCATAATCAATGCATACATCATATGCATGCATGCGAAAAAAGAGGAATATTTACATGATGAGTACTACGCGTCAGTTCCAAGTAAAAGTAATTTCAAAAATAATTATAATTAATGAAGTTTTATTCTATGAATACTCTTTATACAGATTAGCAGAAATATGTAAAAAAGTGCAAAAATTAGAAAAAAATATAGCGGAATTAACGCGTAAGTGCATGAAACAAAAAAAGATAATCAAAATGAAACAAAAAAAGATAATCAAGATAAAATGCAATATAATCAAGAGGAGAATGGAAGAAAAATGGAGAAAGTTTTTGCAGTTGATAAAATAAGATTAATAGTATTTTTTTTTTTTATGATAGAGCAGTTTGTAAGAAACTTATTTTGCTCGGATAACAAAACAATGTTATAAATATAATGAATTAACAATATTTAACGCGTCTTCTAATGAGGATGTGAAAGATTTAATAAACTTCTAAGAGATAAGATTATTTTTATTAATTTATTATTTATTATATTTTATTATTAATCATAGCGTGTACATGTAATTTAAGTTCGTGCGCGCGGCTCATGAATTAGTGCAGCCAGTTCAGCTATAAAGAACAGACTTGATATCTCGTTGGTGTCTCTGGCCGCTCTGGCCTCTGGCCTCGAGCTGTTCGAGCTCGAGCACTCGAGCTTTGCAGTCGATTGTCGATCTAACCTTATTAATATATTTATGATTGTGTGTTAAACATTTTTTTGTTTCTTGCGAGCGAATTTACTATATCGTAATTACTTGTGAAAAAATATATTACTCTCTTCAGTGAATATTTAACAAACAGTAAGAAATAATGGGACGAAAGTATACTAAAAATTTGCCCCTTTGTAAGCGCCGAATATCTCGCAAAAAAGGCTGGATGAAAAGGTTTGTGTAATTTAAACAGAATTATTTTGCAATCCAATAATGAATTACAATGATGAGCGATTTTATCTCCTATAATCCACAGTAAACAAAAAATTTATATATATATATATATATCGCAACAAAATTTGGAAGAGAGTTGTACCTGTTACTGAACTTCCATCTATATCAGATTGTTTGGAACTTTTGTTCACAAGAAATAATAATACTATAAATTTATTATAAGTAATTGTTAAAAATTAATTATTACATTATTATTAATTAATACACATATAATTCTCAATTTTTAGAAATAAAAAATTGAAATAGGCAATCGATTTTATTTCTTTTAAAGCTATGTAAAATTAAGAAAAAATATAAAATACAATATATATTTGTTTTTATTATAGCAATGTCTAAAAATCTGTTCATATTTAAATGTTTTTCTAATTTTTTTTTGCAGACGGATGGCAATGCGAAAGCTAGATAAAACACAAGCTGAGAATGCCGATAATGCTGAGAAAGTAACTAATATTCAGCTTTCTATTAAATCTGTAACCGACATAAATGTGGAAGTTGAGACTGGAATCCTGCATTGTCCTAATCAAGTTAAGGAAGAAGAAATTGATAACGAGGAACTAATTGAGACATACAAAGAAGAAAGCATATACAATGAAAATGTCGGATATTACAAGGATGAGAATAATTTGGTTATAGAAAAACAGTGCTTTTTAGATAAAGAAAAGAAAATAGAAATATATGAAGAAGTATATGAAATATATGAAGAAGAAGAGAAAAGCACATACAATGAAAACCTTGAATATTGTGATGATATGAAGGATTTAATTATAGACAACAACAACTTATCAGATAGAATTAATAATATACCAAAGAACATACCTGAAGGTCGATACATAGTGGACATTGCTTACATGTGGAACAAGATCCATCAGATATTCGATAACCATGCACGGGGTATAGAATGCCAGTTCAAGTATTGGCAACTAGTAAATTTTCGTCGTCGCGGGTTATTAACACAATTATTTTTTAAATGTCAAATGTGTAAATATGAAAGTAGTATTTGGACAGAACCTATGCATCCAGAAAAATCAGATATTAATGCAGCTGCTGCAGCTGGATGTGTTGAAGTGGGCATTGGTTATACTCAGATGAGAAAACTATGTACAGCTATGAACATTAAATATATGTCTGAGTCGACTTATATAAAAAATCGGGATAATTTAAAATTTTGAATGACTGATGAGTAACTCTGTAAGTAATAGATTATGAAAAATTATTTTCTTTTTGTTTACCATTTACATAGAGTCAATCCTGCAAATTATCCATTTTTATTTGAGTTACAGCGCAGGATCACGTTATGTATATTATTATAATATTTTTAGTTTGTGTATGTGTATATGTGGGCATGTGGAGATGTTTTCTTATACATACGAAAGCTGTTGTAGCTAAGCAGGAGGAATTCGTATATATTAATGATGCTTTCAATAAATTTTAAGATTATATTAGAGAATAGAGTGCAAACCAATAAAAGAAACATGCAAGTTTTTTTTTTTTTTTTTTTTGGTTATGATAAAATTATGATAAACTTTCTAGCAATTAACATGCTATTAAATTTATTTGTTTGTATCTAAAGATTGTAATAGGAAACTATTTATGCTTTATTACTGTGTATTACATAATTCATATCTGTGTGCAGTATAAGATTAATACTTTACTACATTATTATAAAGATATTAGTTTTAGTAAGATAGAATTTATTAAGATTTTGCTCTTTAATTAATACTGTTAAAATACTTTTGCAAATGCAAGTTATGTGATTAATGATTAATAATATCAGCATAAAAATTAAAAATATTGTTAGAAAAAGATATATATTTTTAAATAAAAATATAATATGATTATGGAAATAAGATGTTTGTTTATATATAAAAGGTTATTATTAAAAACAGAATGGTGTTATATCGAAAATTAAACTATGCTTCTTATCCATTATTTATTCTAAATTAAGATTTATGTCTTTGTTAATCAATTCTGCATCTTCATTACAAAACATTAAGATTACAAGGGTAACACTGCATTATCCGAACGCTATATTATGAAAAGTGAACAATTTCGTAAAAATTAAAAATTTTGAAAATTGCAGATATATGCGTACCATTGAAAATCAAATAATATATATATGCAATATATACAAATCAAATATCTTTTTTGTCAATTTAGATACACTTTTTTATCCAACTTTCCTTCTATGATAATCTATTAGTATTAAAAATCTTTGCTCTCTGCAATATTCTTGTTTCTTAATAATAATAGATTTCCATTTTTTTCTCTACATGAAAATGATCAGTTTTTCAGTCGCTTTCTTATTTTATAATCATGTGGCAAACGAGATAATGAGAGAGTAACGAAAGAAAAGAACTCCATTTTACAGAGAAGAATTGATCTATATAAAAATTTATAGCGCGTATACAATTGTATTACATTTCAAAGAGCACAAGATGATTCTAGAATCGAAAAATATCTGTCTGATTGCTCAAATATTATGATAAAAAAGGAAATAAATAAAAATATCTTTATCACAAAATATAATAATAAATACTAGAAAAGAGCCAAGAATTAATAACATCAAAGGGATAGCGAAAGATCCAATTATGAGAACGAGTATCTATTATAAAATGGCTGTATTTATAGGGGTAACTCGATACATATATTGCATTTCACCAGTACACAGTGTTCACCACTTTTTATATATGTATATATGTCGTGTTTTAATATTATAGTATATAACGTTACACGTAACATGGTTGCGTACGTTTAACATCACATAACACACACACATACACGCACAAACAGACATACGGTACTCTTTTCTGAATCCCTGTCCTTTCTAACTTTTCTCCTGATTTTAGGATGAAACGCGAGTATAAAGTATCCATATGAAAAATCATGATCTCGCAGTTAAGAACAGATTTACAAAATAATTGAACATTTGTTCATGTTCGTTGAATGAAAATGATAAAATGAATTTGTTTGCATCATTATTCTAACTATTTAGAACAATCTTGTTTCTCAGAGTCTCGATTTTAATCGTATTAAAATATCACTATCGTATCTTCTTTCTTGTGTGTGTACATTTCATCTCCTATAACATTATTTCTTTGATTATACTCGTATAATTCGTATTTTTTGAATGAGCTCCGACAGCCAGTCTTCATCGCTTAACTATTTTAGTTTACTACAGTATTGAGTATTTTTTATTAAATTTTGATTATTGAAACCAATTTAAAATTTTAGAAATCATCGAGTGCATTTGTGTAAGATATATATTTTATGTTTGTATTATTCTTTATTAATTTATCATTATAAAATATTGTTATTGAGTAAATTTCTTCACTAATCATTAAATTATTGCAAAAAATTATAAATAAAAATAGTTATATATAATATGTTATTTAAAATTCGTTATCATATGTATTGGATGCATTCACATATAACTCTGCATATCTTCCAAAACTATAATATCTATTATTGTATACAGTAACAGATATTATTTTCTTATCCTTCTTAATACACACCGAATCCGTAATCTCTACGGACAGCCATTTTTCATTAATAATTAACTCCTTAATAATATAAATGCGAAATGGCGATTAAACGTCAGCGATTATCTCATGCGCAGCAACATGCTTGTAACCGTGCAGAATAACACATATTAACACTTAAACAGTCGCAACGAAATTTATCTTATTTTATTTATTAGTCATGTTGCAATGGTGGTAACATACATATAGCATATATCAAATCGAAAAAAAATCCGAATAAAATAAATTCATCGTCAATAAAAATTGCTAATTGTATCAAAAAAACTATTTTAATTGTACTGAAAATGCGCAACTGCTTAAATGTTAAGTGCAAACGCTTCGAATATTCGCAACAACGCGAAGTTCCAATACAAATTATTCGGAAAAGTCTCTTGCGATCTGTGGAAAACATGTCGTATAATTCGCGCGATATAACTTTAATAATACGCGACACAGTATCTATTTCGTGTGCACGAAATTAACAACAATGCGTATGCTTCCATTGCCAAATATGCTCGTACACGCATTAATTATCTATCGTCGTAAAAAATCGCGTTTAGGCCTGCTTGTCGCTTGAGAATACGTTTCGCCATATACAACGCAAAAAACTACAATATTTAGATATTTACTCTAGAAAAATAACGTTATGGACACATTCCTCGTTGCAATAATTAGTTATTACAAACACGTTTTATCTCGTTAACCTTTCTTCGATTTTTCTGAAAATATACTTATTTCGTTCACAGCACGATATAGCTCCCTCGTGTAAACATATTCGCTTTTATTGTTCCTCTTTCCCCTTACATCCTTTATTCTTCTCTTATATTGTTAGTACACGTACCCCGATTATAATCTCTAAACATATAACACATCTTGACATGTATTCTTAATTTGCTGGCTTCTTGTCTCTTTCTGGACATAATTATTTCCAATGGAAAAAGAACCCAACTGCTGAATTACTTGTAGAATTATCATTCTTTAACTAGAGAGCACCAACAACCAATTTTAAAAGAAAAAGAAAGCTAAAATAATATACTGTGATGATCTTGATTTTTCAATTTCTTTTCTATCAGGGATATCATTTGAGATAATTTAATCAATTATATAAATTGTAAATTATTTGAATAATCGCAAGTAATTATATGTAACTTTTAGATGTAACTGTGTGATATCTCTGGAAAGACAAGTAGCAGTTGAGATTTCCTTCCATCGAAGCTGCAAGGAATCGGCACCCCTATATCGGTTTCGATTTCGAGACATTTTTCTTACTGTTAGCTATACTGAATATGGAAATACACGTACATACTCTTGTCCATTAACACGGCTTATACTCGCCATAACGTTTAACAGAGTTAATGAAAGACATTTTCTTATTACAACTAGAAAGTTTGAACATCGTCGTATTTCCTGGCCGCAGGTTTTGTGGTACAACATGATTATTGCCTGCTCGCGATCCTAAATTAATTTTGCGTAGCGTGTGTTTTTAGGCGCGAATCACAAAAGAGATCTGGCTATAATACTAAAGAAAAAAAAAAAATAATAATATTGCTAATGTACAAATAGAATTGTAAAGAACGTGCGAAACTTCTCTCTCTCTCTCGAATATTAGATGATTTGAAATTGAACGCAACGAAAACTGCGTTTCACGATTCATGATGTGGAAAAAGATCTGCTCGAAAATAATTGGCGTATAAGCGGAGGAAAATATGACGCAACTTCTCAAACGACACCTACAAGGATGTAGCGTTTAAAAATGTTGCATGCCAAGCACACGATTTTCCACAATTTGCCTACGCAATTATACCCTCTATAAATCGTAAGAAAGCGGTGTCGGACCGGTATAGTACGACGAAAATCGCATAATCCTTAATGAACGGAAGATCGTGTCGCTTAGAAGCGACAGCCCTCGCAATTGTTACAACTTAGTTACACTTATTTATATAACAATTATCGTTTAATTATATTCATACATCTCTCTCTATAAGATATATAATCAGGTTCTCCCTTTCATGTATCTATCAATGTATGTATATATAATTTGATTATTACGTGTTTGCGATATTTTAACGTGTATATTTGATATTAAGTTAGCTGATAATACATCCTTGTGCCTGTTTGCTACGCTTAGGCGAATTTCGAACATCCTCAAAGCGATTCTAAGCGCTCCGAAGTCGCTCTCGTTTTTTTTTTTTTTTTAGATTGCACTCGAAATATTGATTCAAAATCGGATCAAATTCCGAAGGCTCGCAAAGCACTATAAAAGTGAATAAATTAAATACGATCTTGTTTTAGCAAATCGGAAAATAACAGTGCTGCTTCATGAGCATACATGTTCGTAAAGAGATGAAAATAAATTTGCAAAGTAAGCTATTGTATATTATAAATTTATCAGGAAACATTTATTAGTTTCAAGTAGGATCAAGCTTAAGGGAATGCGTAATTTCTTTAAATTATTTAGCATTTTTATTCGCCTTTTCTATATATTTATATATTATATAAATATTTTCTCGATTAATAACAACGAATAAATATAAATATATATAACCTTTAATATCTATAATTTTTAATCATTTACGTTTTGAAATAGAATTATTTAAATAATTTTATCTCAGTTTTAAATGTGTGTTTTAACACGAGTTATAAGACATTTCTATTCCCAACGTAGAAAGTCGATAATTTCTTTTGCGAAAATTTGTCCCTTAAGCTAGCCCTATATTGTGTGTCAATACAAAAAATATCAAGTAGAGCCAATGAGTTGATTCGCTCTGTTAATCGATGCCGCTACGTTATCACCAAGATAATACGCAATTTCATCCAAACGTCGGACGAAGCAAAACGTCAATAATTTTTTTGATCAAGTAACGTTATAAATAAGTCTCGAGATTTCTACGATTCCTACAATTTTCATCTATAACTACATCGGGTAGCTTGTCGGTTCTCTGCTCAATGTCTGGCTCGCAGACAGCGATCGACGATAAAAGCGAGTAGAATAATAACGGAGAAGAGTCTCGATTAATTATACGTCGGAGAAGGAAGACTCACGTACCTTTACTTCTGGAGGGCAACACTAAAACGTACAGGGTGTCCTAAGGGATATAACGAAAATACGTATACTCGATCGATTCCGCATCGCTGTTTACAAAAATGCATTTAAAATTCCATTTCCAAGACATCCTGTACGTAGGCGATACTTAACGGCAGGCCTGCGAACAATCAATATCGTTTGTCGCACCCGAGCTTCCAGCTCGCAAAATAATTTGATAGAATATATGCAACTTGTATTATGCGTATATATAATAGTATAATACAATGTAATATATATATAGGGTGTATCCCAAGCATCTTACACTTTTTTAGATTTCAGTATATTATTTGATATAGGAAACTCGCTTAGATATCGCAATCTTATAAATGATATCAAATATTTTGTGACAAAAATATATTTATCTTTCAATTAAAATTCCATCCAAGTACAAAAATTAGAACTGATGGAAGAAAAATAAATTTTATTATTTTTTGATTTTTCCTATATACCTCATCTATTGATTTTTTCGAAAACTTGTAACAATCTTTTCAATTCGATTTATAGTAAGAGAAAAACTGCGCGACTTTCGATACACCCTATACAAAATGTAATACAATGCAGTGCAATGCAACGTATTGCAACGCAATGCCATATGATTTGTATTACGCTGCACAGCAGGATTTGGCGCAAGGAATAATCTATAAAAATATCTCTGCTTTGTGGAGCACACAAGTGACAATATAATAATAAATATCTCTCAAAGTTCGTCGAGAAATCGATTCTCGCGTTGAACAGAATTAATGTAATTGCGAAGGAAAATGGGACGGGAGAGAGAAAGAATTTTTCCCTCTTTATTTTCGAATGAAGAGCTTAAACCGCCAACTCTTAGAGAAATGTATGATAGAAACAGTTTATATACCATGTAATAATAACAATTGGCATTGTGTAACCGATGATATAATATGGGGATCATCATCATCAGTTTTTATATCAATAGAATGATTAAAATGATGAATCGCGATTCCTCTTGCCAATATGTTAAATATTCACCGACTTTTTTTGACCCTAACAGAGTTAGAGTCTCTATCGTCTTAATCAACATAAAGTGCGTTTAATATTAATTAAGGTCTAAAAAGCCATACGCTGCATTTCACGCGTATAGACACGATTCTCGCGATAATGTGCTATCATGTCATAGAACAATTCATTCTTCTTATCATTATGCATGCGGTATAGAAACTCACTGCATGTTTATCAACTTTGCATGTTCTTTTGTACTTATATCTGCATGCGTCACACAATTTCAATATTATAAGGAAAAAAAAAAAAAAGAAAAGAGATATTAGACAAATACAAAAGTGTCTCGTAAAGTTCAATCTAAACAAATTTAGATTTTCAGATGCCTAGAATTGTTTTTAAAATATCATAAAATTTTTCTTTAATCAAGAATGACTTTAATTAATTAATTTGTTTGATTATTTTCTATTTGTAATCCGTACGCATTATATTCGTTCGCGATTAGTATAATATTAATATTATAAAGAGAAGTGGAGGAGTTTCTTTCCCTTTCATAAAAGAGCAGTTTTCAGATTATTAAATTCTAAACTTATCCTCAAGATCCATAATAATCCTCCGTTTTTTATTTTATTTCGCATTAACTTAATTGCTTCTTCTGCCAATCCCTCGCGTCAACTATCATGGATACCATTATTCACAAATAAGAACTATTAGCGCAATAACATTTTTTTTTTTTAAAAGGGAAAGATGCGAACAAACAGTATTAAATCTAAGTGGGTGACGCTGCGACAACAGATTAATGGAAACGTGTCGTCGACGTGCAGCAGCTTATCATTGTCGGAGATTATATAGATATCATTCTTTCGTGATATACTTAATGCGTGTTTTTTTATTTTTTTTTTGGAAGGGGCGGACCAGCGTATATATCTGCTCTTCTTCGGTGAATTCTCTCAATTAAATCATTAGAAATATTGTCGTTAGGACGTTATACATTGCTATTTTTGTGACGTATTTATCAAACCGCTTAGCTTTCTCCCTTATCTATCGCCGTTCGCCGTGCTCTGATTCGCTCACGCGCTTAACTATCCAGGTCGCGGTGTTTCGAGTCGCTCGCATATCTTTATCGTGTTGATCGAACACGAGAGGAGCGTTACGAACGCCGACGAATAGCGTAATCGATCATCTCGAGCATCGGTAAATTGAAAAAGCATAATTAACATAGCGCTATCATGGAACGGTGCTTATTCGTAAAGGGGAAAGAATGACACCGCGCGGTGGGACATCTCGCTCTGAGAATATAAGCGTTAAAAAAATATATTATTGTCAAAAACCACGACTATCTCTTCGCTTGTATGCGTTCAAGCGTCTCCGTGATGCAAGTTTAGTGCGCTTTATGGTGTGTATATATCGCGCCAACGCGCGTCGTGAACGAATTCGACGTTGGTTACATAGGTACTGTTTTTCTGTATCCCCTTTAGCGTAATTGTTAAACTATAATGCACCATTGGGAGAAGACTGCCATACAAGTAAAATAATTTCAAAGCTTTCGGAAGCGGTGCCATAATTCGTCAAACTGATAGATATATGTTAGGAATTATTAAACATAATATCGAATTTTCTTTATTAATGTTATTAATTTACCCTCTATATAGTTAATTAAAACTTTATTTGCAAATAAAGTTAATGTATTTCAAGTATCGAAAAAAAAATGAGCGTCTTTATCGATCAGGCATCATGGCAGTATTCTATCGGAGGTGCGATACGAGCTGAAAATAATATAAGTCAAATTCTAAAGAGATTTTAAGACAGGTACATTATGTCGATTCGTTATTCATTGAACCTATGTATATCTCTTATCTAAACGGATCGTACTTCAAAATTTGACTTGGACTATTTTCGCAGTACGACTGTCCACACTCTGGTTTTATTCGAAAAATCAATTCGCTCTATCAAAGATCACAGCTTTCGCCTGCGAAAGTAATGTGCGATGCGTTGATCGTGCGTTACGCGTCTTATGTACAAGTAATTATTTAACGGACCGTCAGGGGCATTCTCGCGACGATTCTGAACTCTCATCGCTATTGTGCCATTCCATTCGAGATGAAATCCGGATTCAGAAATCTGATAAGCTCGTCGTCAATTGTCGATTAATCAAATTAGAGAGCAACAGAATTATTGTCTATCTCTGTGCACCTGAAAATTACCGTTTCGTCCGACGAGCGTTTCAAGCTTCAACTGTCTCCCACATTTCGCTCATACTTGGAAAGAAAAGTGATCGAGTTGCTCGGATCTCGAAACACGCGCGATTTCACCCAATATCGTACGTAAAAGACCTCTCTACCTCTCATTTTTTTTTCATTTTATATCTTTTATAGCGCATACACGTACAGTCAATCGGGATAAATGGTTTTTCAACAACTTTACGACGCGGCATTCAAATTCAAATGGTTCGAAAAATGACAAATGTAAATAAAAAATAAAATTACGAGCAGATCAATGTGCGAGAAAATTCACGCTCAAACAAAAAGAACATTTCGTGAAGAGGAACATTTAGTAAAGTTGGAAATAAAAAAATTTACACGAATTTATATTCTCGTTGAAAATATTACGTTTCATTATGCTAATCCGAGTAATTCTACGATAATATTTAAATATTATCGTATATAAGTATATATTATCGGATTATATATAAGTAGAAATTTAAGACACAATTATTCTAATTATTTTTCTTCTTTAAAATTTTTTAGCATAAATTTTCATATTTTGCTAATATTTTTTATATACTTTTACTCATATATAAAAGCAGTCTAAATGAATTGTAATTGTGTAATAGTGTGCAGTTAAATTGTAAAAATAATTTATGTGAAAATCTTATCACAGTTCTATTTCATCAGTTTAAATGTTCTTCTTCAAATATGTATATATAATAGGGTACAATAACGATGATTTTGTGAACATTTACAGGAAATCGACAAAATATTTCCAAGAGAAAGTAATAAATTACTTCCATATATATACATGTTCAAATTATCTCTTCAAACAGAGAAACAAACATTCATTTTCGTATTATTAAACATTATTTAATACACATATGACGAATATATAAACATTTTTGTCTAAAATCTAATTTTATATAAATGTTCACAAATCATGATCAATATATACAACACATTGCAAAAAAATCATGTACAAAACGACATATATGAGCAATAAAAAATTTATATATAATATTGTAGAATATTACGCGTGCTAAAAACAGAATAGGATTACTCCGATTGATAATACGCAGGTGATGCGCTCTCACTTGCTATTATATATTCTCGTTATTTCGATCTCTCGCGCTACCCCAATCCACGTGTCTTTAGTTTCCGCTTCGTGCCGGGCCGGGGACTTACGCGCGCGTGCATGCGTGCATACGTGCGTGTGTATGTGTATGGAGCGCGGGTGACGGAGAGAGGACATATGTACAATGTATTAAATATATATAAGAGTATGTGTTTATAATTACCTACAACGTATTCTCTCCACGTGGTTCTTTTTTCTTGTGGTAGCAACACATCATCACGTATAGTATATGTATACAACAATCCACACGTGTACAGCTCGGCCGTTTACTCTTGTGCGGCTGCTTCTTTTTTTTATCTGCCATTATAGTCGCTAAGTACTACCATCTATGTCGCGTGTGTGTGTGCAGGATTCGTGGGTGTTTTTTTTTTCTTACAACACGTCTCTATGTAAAGATACATACCATGTGACATAATGCGTGTATACACGCTTCTGGATCGAGGCCACCGACGTTGCGGCGGGCGATACTGATTGTGTGAATCGGAAACACGTTTCATTGCCACATCTTTTTCGTTCTTTCGCATCGTTGGCAATCCTCCTTTTCCGCCACATAGAGGATCACGAATGCAGAATGAAGGAACGAACGCTCGCATGTCGCGTTAATCACCCTGGTTGAATTGTTCCCGTAGAGTTTTTTCTTTCTCTCTTTATATCAAAAACCCCACCGCCACATACTCTTTAACTATAGATACCTGCCAATAATCATCCCACTGGTGGTAACTATAGTCACTGAGGATGTAACTAGCGATTGTCAGAATTGTCGCAACAATAATTCCATCTAATTTATCACCGATGGATCTACGGATAAATCCGGATGATTTGTTAAATTATTCTCCTTCCAGTAACCCATCGATAATCAAGGACACTTTCGGACATTTTCTCGAACCTCGTGGACAGATAGTAAACTATTCCTTCGCGAGATTATCGTAATAATTTGTTTAAATATAATTAGCGCACTCAGCTTTTTTCCGAAGCACTTTTTCAACCAGGGCACTCATCACCGATTACAGAACGTGGCATCACGATGATCCAGGGGACCATATTCACACTACGTGCCAAAGCAGAAGAGTTAATTATTCGTCAGCATGTTGTCGGCGTGCCTGCTCTAAAATTACTAGGGATCGAAGAAACGATGATCAAATGAGAGAACGACATATGTGTGTGTATGTGTGTATCACTACTTTGGATTACGCAAATCTGCGTGTAATACAAGCGGTAAAAACACTCGAAGTATCTTTCATGAGCGTTGCGTTTCAAGGAAACGCGTGCAACGCAAACCGAGAAGGATATCGTATAATAATAATACGTATATATATATATATGTATTATGTAAACATATCGTGTACATATACTAGTATACTCCGGGACTTTCTCGCGAGAGCGTTCAATGACGTGGAAAGCTATTTAATTCCTAAATCGCTTCGTAAAAGGGAAGATAAAGATTAGGGGTACGTAAAAGTCTAAACGAAGCTCGGTTGATTGTTCCGGGTGGCGACAGGTCACCCTCCCTTATCGTAATAATTTGTTTAAATATAATTAGCGCACTCAGCTTTTTTCCGAAGCACTTTTTCAACCAGGGCACTCATCACCGATTACAGAACGTGGCATCACGATGATCCAGGGGACCATATTCACACTACGTGCCAAAGCAGAAGAGTTAATTATTCGTCAGCATGTTGTCGGCGTGCCTGCTCTAAAATTACTAGGGATCGAAGAAACGATGATCAAATGAGAGAACGACATATGTGTGTGTATGTGTGTATCACTACTTTGGATTACGCAAATCTGCGTGTAATACAAGCGGTAAAAACACTCGAAGTATCTTTCATGAGCGTTGCGTTTCAAGGAAACGCGTGCAACGCAAACCGAGAGCGATATCGTATAATAATAATACGTATATATATATATGTATTATGTAAACATATCGTGTACATATACTAGTATACTCCGGGACTTTCTCGCGAGAGCGTTCAATGACGTGGAAAGCTATTTAATTCCTAAATCGCTTCGTAAAAGGGGAGATAAAGATTAGGGGTACGTAAAAGTCTAAACGAAGCTCGGTTGATTGTTCCGGATGGCGACAGGTCACCCCTTCCCCTCCCCTCTTCCCAATCGTCTTCTCCTTTTGACATAACTCCTTTATTTACCGTGTAATAATACGTTATCGTGCCTACAATTCATGTACTCGTCTAAAATTAGTCCGAAGGAGTGCGAGGTGTGTCCGTGTGTGTTTATATAATGCGCGTGAAATTCGCGAGGAAGTAAGTCTCTCCTCTTTGGTTTTCCAGCTAAGGTCAAAGGCGTATTCGCGATAATTACGCGCGTAATCTCCCGAGAGTGATCCAAAGACTTTCAAGTTTTCTACTGGCGCTACTTACGCTCGGAAACCATCGGCACTTATCCCTCAAAGCGGTATCGTAAAATCGGTGCGCCTTCTTTCGCAATTCTCGCATTTTCTGCGATTTTACGGCGTCGCACATCGCGGTTGACGCTCGATCGGATGGATCGAGTTTTTGGCTTCTCTCCCCGACACCTTGGATTTTGCAGCTCTACGGGGCGTGAAACGACCTCTCGTCACGATCCCGGGAAGTCAAGGAACTTGGGCGGCGGATCCGTTTATCCCTCCTCCGTCAGAGATCTTCTGGTACTTTTGGTATCTCCGTGCGAGTCTATCTTACTTCGATCTCCGAACTAATTTTTCGACGTTAGGATCGTCACGAATTCTAAAACACACGCACGATTCTGGTTGATAGGACGATGTTGAGAGTGGGATCGATCCCAGGATTATAAACAAAACAGCTTTGCATTAATATTTCACCAGATCTGTATAAAATTTATACTACTGCATGACAAAGAAAAGGAATAATTAGAGAGAATGTATTCCGATGCGAAGTATCAGGGGAGAAAACGTACTTATACTCTCTCAGAAAGTTACATATTTCTTTCAAGTATTGCGGAAAATTCAAATCTTCAAGTCTTTGCCAAAAGAAGATTAAAGAGAAGATCTTTGCCAAGAGAAGATTAGTGTATCCCCGTTATCGTTCAGAGAACAAATTCTAAATATTATATTACACGAAAGTACATTACCCTCGTAATTGACCATTCCAGATCCATCTAGATCCGCCTCCTTAATCATGTCGTCGACCTCCTCCTCGGACAGTTTCTCACCGAGATTCGTCATTACGTGTCGAAGTTCCTTGGAGGAGATTAATCCGTCGTTGTTCTTATCGAACACTCTGAAACAAAAAGAAATTTACGAAGTTGTGCTTAACATAAGTTACAGTTTGCACTTATCTATATTTTAAAAGCATAATTTTCCGACGAGAGACCCATCTCGAGACGTTCTTTCAATGCAATTGTCCATGCAATGCAATGACAATTAAGAAAGAGCTCGTTACCGGAACGCTTCGCGAAGTTCGTCCTCCCCGTCGGCACCTTTCATCTTCTTCGACATCATTTGCAGGAACTCATTAAATTCGATGGTACCGTTCCCGTCTTGATCCACCTCGTTCACCATGTCGCGTAGTTCCGTCTCTGAAAAGAAAGCGCACGTTTTAGAATTGTTCCGGGAATTTGCAAAATGCATCCGAGACACATTCGAGTATTTGAATGACTTACCCGACGGTCTTTGACCGAGAGATCGCATGACAACCCCTAATTCCGCCATCGTAATCGTACCGTCCTCATCTTTGTCGAAGAGCATGAATGCCTCTTTGAATTCTGAAATAACAGAACTTTCATCGTTATCGCGCCAATATCTCGTTATTATACTCGAGACAAATAGATAGCCATTGTTGATTGTAATTAAAGAAAATTTGCGGACGTTTTATTACGTATCGAGTAATTGCTAATTGCAAATTTTGATATCTTGAAAGCGTGCTTTATTTCTATTACTACATCCATTGTGTTTCTAATAATTATGTATTCTCTTTGAATGAGCTTGAATTTTCTTTGAACAGCTAATTTTGAATTAATTTCGAAAGTCTCAATCGCTATAATTCGTTTTGCATGCAGTCTTGTAGACGATAATAATTGTATATAATAAATAAAGAAGTTTTTTTACGCGCAAAAGGTTCTTCTTTTATAATTATTATCATAATTATTTTATAATTAAATAAACAAGCACAGTACGCGCGTCATGTATAATTACGAAAATGAATCAATCTGCGAAAAAAGTTTAGTATTTTTCTATCTCGCTTCTATTTAATCCATTGCCACATGGGACATGGGAAACCAGAAAAAAAATGCGAACGTTTGCAGAAAGTTAAATTGTGAAATAAATATCGATACCATAGCGTGTCACGATAATATCATTATTATGATATGTATGAGTCATTAAGTATTCATATTCCATGAGTTTATTCGTTTCGATCATTTTTCAGTAAAATGAATATTATTGGCTCTCTCGAGATCCTCGAGTTTATTATTATTCTATTTTCAAAATTGTTTTCGACAATTTTAATTTCATTGACTCGCCATTAATGTAGTAAGCAAATAGGAAAAACGATTGCCAACTGGCAGACGTTTATACTACAATCCATAATGATTATCTCTATGGCGTGTAATAATCTAAAAGTATTACTCTCTCTTTTTCATTAATAAAATAAATTTATAAATATTTTCTTATAACTTATAAAAAATATATTAATTTTCAAATCAATTATTAGATTATTACTATATATAAAATATCTTGTTAAAAATAAAAATTCGAGAAAATTGTATTAATCTTAAAATCGCAAGTTATGAATTATTATTGCAATTAATTCTTATAATCTATCTAATTATGATTAATGAATTAACTATATAATCGTGTCAACTCACCTGCTACCTGATCTTCCGTGAGCCCATACTCAGACTGAAACAGAGAAAAAGACAAACGGCTCTATTCATTTATACACATGTATATACATAATACAATTCCGTCTGCTCTGTAAGTTTACATATGTACGTATGTAAAGACGTCAAGCGGCGTTTAGAGAGCCTCGTCTCCTGTGGGCGAACGACCTTGCTCTATAACTATACGATCTGCTCTCTCGTACAAGATACACAGGGAAGATAAGGAAATTTTGGCGAGATGCCCGAAACGAGATGTTCGAAACGACGCGTGCGCGGCGGAAGGTCGTGTGTAATGAATTATTAATAATAACGTGTCGCAATGTGATAGCAAGTCTTGCGACGAAACGGCGCATACCAATGCATTCCATCCCATCGAGATGGCCTCGCGATTTCTGCAGATCGGCATTTTTCCTTTCTACACATCGCACGCATTTAAATCTGATTCCTTACCACCCAAAGAATTTTTTTTTTTTTTTTCCACTTAATTAATTTGACAATTTATCGTGCTGATCGAGATGACCTCCCAATTTCTGCACATCGAAATCTTTCCTTTTTACATATCGTGTATATTTAAATCTGATTTCTTATTATCTAAAGAAATTTATATTTTTTTTTCCACTTAATTAATTTGACAATTTTTTCCATTTAATTAATTTGACAATCTATCGTGCTGGTTGAGATGATCTCGCGATTTTTGCGAATTGAAATCTTCCCTTTCTACATCGCATACATTAAAATCTGATTCCTTACCATTCAAAGAAATTTATACTTTTTTCCACTTAATTAATTTGACTATTTTTTCCACTTAATTAATTTGACAATTTTTTTCACTTAATTAATTTGACAATTTATCGTGCTGGTCGAAATGACCTTGCAATTTCTGTAAATCGAAATCTTCCTTACACATCACACACATTTAAATCTGATTCCTTACTATCCAAAAAAATTTATATCTTTTTCCACTTAATTAATTTGACAATTTTTTCCACTTAATTAATTTGACAATCTATCGTGTTGGTCGAGATGGCTCGCGATCTCTGCAAATCGAAATCTTCTACACATCGCACACATTTAAATCTGATTCCTTACTATCCAAAGAAATTTATATTTTTTTCCACTTAATTAATTTAACAATTTTTTCCACTTAATTAATTTGACAATTTTTTCCACTTAATTAATTTGACAATTTATCGTGCTGGTCGAGATGGCCTCGCGATTTCTACAAATCGAAATCTACACATCGCACACATTTAAATCTGATTCTTTACTATCCAAAGAAATTTATATTTTTTTCCACTTACACTCAATTGCCTAATTTGACAATCTATCGTGCTGGTCAATCTACGCAGTTGTCCGTAGGCGTGCGTGTATTTCTTTTCTGTTTCCGCCATGATCTATTATTGTCACGTCGGACGACGTATGCCGGAAGGAGGACGGTGTTCGACGACGAGATATGTGGCGTGATATATTAACTTGAGATTTCGAGTCTCTGTGTCTGCGTCTTGTCGCGGTTATCGTCGTGTCGCCGTCGAGACGGCCAACATCTCGTTCCCATTACGAACGCGCGACATTTCTGTCGATCCGTAAAAAAGAAAGAAACGCCGCATTTTTATACGCTCTTTCTCTCTCTCTTTCGGGAAGGAAATCGACATATATATATTCGCGGCACGATGAATCCGTTGAAAACTACTCTCAGAGAGTCGAACTAATATTTATCCACTACGAGCTCCCACAAGGTCATTGCTGGTACCGAATAAGAAAGAGGAGGATACGTTCAGCTTCTTCCGCCGTCGCGATTACTTTTATTTAGATGGATAAAATCGAAGACGATATTTGGGAAAGACCAAGAGGGTCTTAAGATCGTCGTTTTTCCCCGGTAAAAAAAGACGTCGAAGATGCCGGATCAAGCGATCGCGCGCGCGAAATTCCACTGCGATTACACGAACGACACTATTCAAGAATGCAATATTGCCCGCGAATGACTAAAAATAGCCGACTTATAGAGTACGCTTCAAAGTATATATGATCTTCACGCTTCTCGTGAAGTATATAATCTTCGATCCCGAAGCGAAGCGTCGAGAGAACTCGAATTCTTCCTCGTCGCACACGTTACTTTACGCGCGAAGTTGAGGAAAAAGATGAAAAGCTGCTGGCGCAGCTTCCGAACACTCGGTATCGCGCGTCGGACACAAAAGACGTTCGCTCGATGACAAAGTCTCGTATATGTTCGAGACTTTGGCAACCTTAGTCTGTTTTTAACTACCAGGTCCCCCCTACGGACTATTGGACGCCAGGTGACCATTCCCTTCCACCGCTCTCGACATCGCATATAAACAGATACTTTGCTCGCGTTATGTTATGTTCGCGTGTTGGCGACGATAAAATTTTGAAAATTACCCACCATTCTCTATATTATCCCTTGATCGAAATATGTACTTTCAATTATATCAAATATACTTTTTTCACAATTCGAGCAATTTATTTCATATTTCGAAATTCATATTTATATTCTTCGCGTTTATTTAATACATGTTATATGTATAATATAATATATAGGTATATTCGAACATTATATAAATCAATTTGACAAAAGTAATGATTAAAAATAATAACAAAAAATATGAAAAAATTAATCAAAAATCGATAAAAAATTAGATATACGATATTATCTGAATATTTGCAAAATTTAACTTTCTCGTCGGCAAAATTATAATTATTATATACTATTAGAAAAGAGTATAATATACTTTGTGAATGGACATTAAATGCCAGACACATACGAGGCTGCCAAGAATCTCATCCAGAGATGTAATCCCAAAATAGAGCAATATGATCGAGCAACCGTCATTAATAACATCGAATTTAATTAGACACGATGGACTGTTTATTTTTCTTCAGCATATCTTGACTAACGCCGCGTACATTAGCCGAATAAGAAGATCCTATCGATCGCGCATCGCGTATTCAACTGGGTCAGATCAAATTTATTACTGATATACACGCATTACGCGAGGAGCACGCTAACTTGACAAAGACGATTCCTATCGCGATTCGATCGATAATTGCGTTCGCTTCCAAGAACAGAAATAATTAGACCTTTTCACGCAAATCTTCTAGGAAAATCATGTGAATGACCTTAGAATGCGGACAATTAACTAAAATTATCTATATGTATATAATTTTTTTTTCTCTTGTACTTGATAATGTTTCTATTTAGGCTGATTTAAATATCGACGAAATATCCAAGAAAATCCTTGATTTTATTTTTAATAATGAAACCTCCAACAAAGTTGGAGACAGTTTTTAGGGAACATCCCAAGAGAGGAGGGTTATTTATCAAATATGAAATAAACGGCGATGTGATGATCAAATTACAGATTAAAATCCCCTGACAAATGTACTGAGTTTAAGCAAAAAAAATAAAATTTCTTTATTTATTTATAAATTCGCAGAAGTTTAACTTATGAAAAAACTCCGTTTTTTAACCGATTATAATTTAAAAAAAAATTAATGTTTTATTCGAGCAAGAAATTATAAATCGATTAAAAAAAAAATTAATAAACTTTACGCAAAAAAAAAAAATCAGTTATTTTACCTTTATATGGTATCGATAAGAGCTAAGAATTGTAACGATTAGAGAACAGCTGGAAGAAACTCGCGTGGGAATGAGGATAAAACGTGATTCTGGATTAGAAGAGGCGTTTAAAAATATTGTGAAATAAAATTCTCTCGTTTCTCTCACCAGATTGATGGTAACGATGAGATCGTATTGTTGTCGCTGTCCCTTCTTTTTGTTCTTGCCGGTCTTTACGGAGGCCGCCTTGGGTGTCACTTTCACTTGGCCTTTCTGAGCTGACGGCTTCTGGGCCGGCTTCGCCGCGCCCTTAGTGCCTGGTGCGACCTTTTGTCCAGCCACTGGCGCCTTTTGACCGGAAGCACCTTTTTGGTTTACATGACCCACGCCATCCGCCGGTTTGTTGCGTGCCTACAGTCCAAGAGACAAGATCTCTATTAGCCGTTAATATACGGATGGATTTTATCGGAGATAATAAATTCCGAGATGGGGGTGTAAAATATTATCGCGTCTATGATGCATGATGTCGGAAAGTTTCCTTTTTTTTTATCTCTTTTTATTTGCTGCACTTATAAAATGTTGCTAATACAAACCGACAATTTATTGGCAACTGTAATATTTTTAAATGACAAGTTTTATTTTAAATTTACCATCAAAATTATTATCGAGTGTAATTTTCATATATATATTTTTTGAATGTTTCCAAAAATATATAATAATCGCGTATTAGCAATAAAACTCGATACACCTAAATATTTTACACATCATGTTTAATGCTGTAATTCACAGTCACGCAAATTATTATAATTTAATATTTTTAATTTAGATTATTCATAATCATCGCGTTGACTTGGCGGCACATGTTAAAATTGATTTAACATTTTTGCTAGCGTTACTTTTAGTCTGTTTATATCTCGTGGGTGGAGATTTATATACTGTGCTCGAAAAATATGAAAAAGATAGATTCTGTGAATAGAATCGCGTGTTTTAACGAGACGCGAAGAGTCCGTTGACCATCCTGTCAATAAGAAGAGAATTCATTTCAATCAAGACTCGAATCTTGCAGCTATCAATGTGTTTGATATTAGACGATCTAAAAATAACCTCTTCAATTAATAACTGAATGAAGATACTGCATGTGCATCGCGTGGGCGAATGCCGACGAGATAATTATAGATCTATCCGACGTGATCTTGACGGAGTCTATGACCTATGTATATGAATTACGTATCGCGCGAGAGTATAATTGAATTCGAGATGTGTGTTTCAAGCTTACAACAATTCTACGGAGCTTCTATCTTCACGTTCTATTGCAATAATCCTCGATACTTACGTTTTCGATACATCGTTTGTAGATCACCCGTATAGACGGCTTCCATTCTCATATATATATTTTTAACATATTTTAATATTTTAACATATAAATTCATGCTACGGGATTTTTGTTTGCTACAGTAAAAATTTTTGGAAGCAGATATTGCAAGATAGATTGAATTTATATTGATTTTTTCGTTTAAATTTATTTATTATAATCAATTCATAGCAACGTATTTATACTATACTATATATAGCGCATATATGCATAATTACCAAATGCATTCTCTAGTATATAAAGTATGGCAAGCCATCAAAACAGAATAAGCGATAACTGAAAAACGCTCATTCTATAATATATCTATAAATAGATATTTTCTCATTCATATGGACTAATTCTAGATTTATGATCTATACTATAATAATATAAATATATAAAAATAATCACATGATCAAAATAAATCGAATTATATAGGACTAATAGCGCATTCCTCATGAATAAAGCAATAATCTAATGCACCAATATATGTATAGCGATCGTGAAGCCAAGTATACCCTTGATAATGAGACATAAAGCCAGATTTAAATCCATAATAATAAAATAACAAATTGTACACATGTAAAAAAAAATGTTATTTCTCAATGTGGATTTCTGTGCCCGCCTCTTTAGAGTTTTATTAAGATTGTCTTTTTATTAGTTGATCCCAGTGATATGTATATTTTGTACCTTTGTTAATAAAGTTTAGATATATAAAAAATCCTAGTTTATATAATATTAGATGAAATATTTTTTTTAAATATATTTATATATAAGAAGGTCTTTATATAAAACGATGATCTTGGTAAGGATTAATCACTCGCATTTAATAAAAAAATGTGATGATAAAATATGATATATGCTTTAAAACTAATAATTTTAATAAAATTAATCTATTTTCTATACGAAGCAAGATTCGACGAGTAAAAACCAAACTGTCTCAATCAAAATCATCGTCCTAAAAATTGCGCAAAACTTCATATGAGCAATTTTTATACCACATGTTCCACTGTAATTTTTTTTTCACGTGAAATCATCGCCACGAGCAATTATGTTATGAGTATTATGTCATTTTGATGTTGCGATTATTTTTATTTGTCAATAATTAAGCGTACCAATAAGTGTTAAGGTAAAGCTCAGAGAATATCGCTATGAACGTTCCCTCTTCTCCCATATTTTGATGATAATCCGTATAATTCCAGGGTCGCGCAAGAGAATCATACGGAAACATGGAAAATGGTCGGTACATCGATCGGACCGGGCGTACGTTAAGCGCGATCGTTCGTTGCGCATGCGACGCTACGAACGGATCGATCGCACAACCGTGTATCAAAAGTATATCAAAACAAATGTGGAAGCCCCTCTATCATTTCATGGGACACTCGCGCGTTTATTGCACGCAATCAGGCGACGCTTTATCGAAAGAAAATCTGTAATAATGCAAATTATATCTTACGCACGTGGACAGACAGACACATACACACAAAATCGCAGGACTCGTATGTATATCACGCATTGTAATTCCTATGTATGTGAGTGTGTGTATGTGTATCGCACACATTTTTGACCATTTTTACATTTCAGGCGCAAGCGCGGTTTCCGGAAGATTCAGCTACGGTCGGATAAAAAAGTTCCATTAGAAATTAGCAAAATAATATATTTGTAAAATAAAAAATAAAAATCTTTACCTAAGAATTACTTTTTCTTACTGTATATAGTATATAAATGTCAATAATAATAATTCATTTGTATGTTAATTAAAATCCCATTTAAAATGTTTAGTTTATTTCACGATGAGAAAATGGATATTTCAAATATACATATTTCTCGTTAGAGACTTTGGGTATTCAAACAAAGCCATTATTTTTCTCATTATATGGGTAGCGGAATATTTGAAATTACCATTTCTATGAATTTTTATTTTCATTCTACACATTCTATAGACCTTATACCTCTCTTGCAATTAGATCTGTTCTTATGTTTTGTTGAATCACGTTATTTTTGTACATTAATATTAAATAAATGATCATTCTACCTTCGAAATAAAGGTGGACTTGTTTTGTAACTTTAAAAATTTTTTTCCTTACTACATAATTTGAAACAATATTTAAAATAATATTTGAAATGGTCAATGATATCGTAGAACTTCAAATATTATTCCAAATAAGAATTTTTGATAAGTCTTTTAAAATTATTATTTTAATTAATATTAAAATTATTGCTCTTTCAAATAGATATATTTCTTATGTACTTTTATCATGCTGGAAAATAAAATTTTTAAATGAAACTATTTTAATGGTCACAATAAAATCTTCATATAAAATATGACCACCTCTGATATCAAAATACACATTTCTCTCCGTGTTGTTTTAATTAAATAAATATTTTTAATAAAATTATGTAAACGTTTGTAATACATAAACGTTAACATAAGTTATCATTTTAATGAAATAACACATTTGTCGGACTGTTGTTTTCAAAGCCGAATATTAATGTGTGTAACTCCGAAAAGATAAACAGCACTTTAGTAAAGCGAAAGCGATATGTTTTTATTTGCTTGAATCTGACTTCTATGAGATTTATACGAACATAACATGATGTTTTTTTATAGTCAATGAAATTTATATAAACGTAATAAATGTTTTTCTATAGTCAAAATAACTTTGCGCTATCATATCTGTATTATTTAAATGTAATAGATACGTGGGGTGTATTAAAGATACGGTGTATCGCGAAGATGGTTAGTTTTAAAAGCAAATTGCTGTTTAAGACGAGCATTCGCAAACTTTCCAACTTAGAGTTTCTTTCGCATGGAAAATTACGTTTCATAATCCCCTTGTGTATAGCCACATGTGTTTGTGTGTATGGTACAACGTTCTTGAAATATATTTTCTTAATCGAAAACTCTCTTTAAAGGGGGACCAATATATCGCCGACAATTTGCGACAAGTGGCACTCGACCGTCTCTCGTACACGTTGCTGCATAAAAGCGTTGCTTATAAAGCTCGTTTCTCTTTTTTTTCCCTATTGCAGGGGTGTGCTCACAGTAGGTACGTCCCGGGGGAGAATTAATAACGATCGCTAATGGGCGCTTACGAAAGTTCCGCGGCAGCGGACGGGGTGTAGAGGAGGATGACTTACTTTCGTCCGGTCGATTAAATCGGATAGCGCGCGTGCATCGTGCCCATTTATCGTTTATGCTATGGGCGGCGCATAGTGTGCCGGTTACGTATGTGTGTTAAATTGCGACCGCGGAAATGCGGATTTAGGTCGCTAACTGCGGGAATTTTACATTACGGAATATCGCGACCAAGGGCCTCTGATTAAAGCCGACCGATGTCCTAAACAGACTTCCGGTACAGTGATTGCTTATCGTTAATCTAAATATACGCAAAGTTCTGCAACGTGTATAAATCGAAAATACAAAATGAGTTATGTGCCGGAAATGTAATGCTTGGAATAAATTGAGAAAGTAGTTATAAATTTGATGAAAAAATATATTAAGCGTCGTAAAGCGTTGTGGAAATAAAAGGCGGATAATTAATTAGTTTATTTGGATGGAAGAAACATGAAAATACGAAGTGTAAAAATTATTTCTGGCACCGCTTTGATCGTTTTGCATTTCCAATATATATATATATATATATACAGGGTGCGGCATTTATAGTGACGCGGGCATATTTTTTGGAAACGAAGTGAGATATCAAAGAATGTTTCAGACAAAAGTTGCATAGTTTCGACGGGGCCACATGATAAAAATATGGATTTGACTTTAAATGATCTTTTCAAAGTGAGGTCAATGTGGTCGATAGATATATATATATTGACAAAATATCGTCAATTTCATAATTAATTTATGTTTAGCATTTAAAATAAGTACGTTTTGAAACAAGATGTGCCATGTATTAATGCTGTTGATTGAATAATAAATAATAATTAATTTAAATCTTTATTAGATTGTACATCGTCAATTACTCATGTTAATAAGTTTCCAATATTATCGAAGTAATATTTTCAATAAATGTCAATCAGAATATAATTGTCTTTAAAATGCTACAAAATTTGTGGAAACAGATTGCCACGGCAAAAAGTTTTTAAGTACTTATAAAGCTATTCATCACCGAACTTGTTTCCATCGTTTTGATACCCCGCCCAATTAAATGAGATCTCGAGTACACTTGTATACACATCAGCGAGTGAGTTTTGTAACATTGTTATAAACTTGAAAAATGACTTTCAAACTTTTTTTAGGCCACGGGATATAGCTAACAGCTTTCCTTTTTTTTTTTTTTTTTTAAGAGAACCAGTGAAGGATTGCATAAAGCGAATTCGCATGCTGCACACAGTGGAACTTTATCTAGATCGTTGCCTTTTTAGGTAACGTGATATATGATATGTATACCATTTTTATTCTTTCGCGCGACAATGCGGCTGACTTTATCTCTCTCACTGTATTGTATTATCATTTTCTCGAAAAGAGTGACAACAATACCGCAGAGACGAGTACGCAAAATATACTTGTAATATCATGAGAGATACATAGTTTATCTTGTCCATAGCTGAATATATTTTTTAAGTTATTGGTGTCTTGTGTGTGTGTGTGTGTGTGTGTGTGTGTGGGTGTGTGTGTGTGTGATATTTACTATTAAGGTATTTTTGAAAGAAAGTATGGGTATAATCTTTCCATGCATAAAAACTGCAGGATATGCATTCAAAATAAAATATATGTTTGCTATTGCAGAATATCGTTATGAAATGATTAAGCTATGAAATGATGATCGAACGTAATTGTATTGGCACAAATAGATAAAAGAATGCATTAAATTATTTTTATTTAGTTATAAATAGATCACAAAAATTAACTCAATTTGTTGACGACCTAGTTATTAGTTTCATTCGTGACAATCTTGACCTTTTTTATGCATTCACATGTATTGGTAAAGTTGATTTATATCGGTAAAAAAAATTTTTAATTTGTCTCTTTTTTCTTTTTTATCTAAAAAAAAAAAAAAATTTGCACACATTGCCAATAACTGACACTCAACTCGTGTCAATATTCAATAATTAATACTCAACTACATGTTTTTGTACAATTCAATATAAAGACAATATTTGACGATTTTTACGATGAATTCAATTAAGCGTGAAAATATTTAAAAATTTTAAATATATATTATAATATATATTAAATAAATATATATTGAATTTTTCTCTCAATTAGTTTGATAAAACAGATGAGAAGATCCACAAATATTCACATGAATGATCCTATACACTCTGTCCAATCAAACTCTTTTTGTTTTAATTT